>NW_028292578.1:12031958-12251958 GCF_029948245.1 Actinia tenebrosa
TCAGGGCATGGCTAACTCACAGATTGAACCCTGAAACAACCTCTGGGCTGATTTAAGTCAGGGCATGGGTAACTTTTAGATTGAACCCTGAAACAACCTCTGTTCTGATCTAAATCAGGGCATGGCTAACTCACAGATCAAACCCTGAAACAACCTCTGTTCTGATCTAAATCAGGGCATGGGTAACTCACAGATTGAAGCCTGAAACTACCTTGGAGATAAAATAAATCAGGGCACTGCTAACTCAAAGATCAAATTGATTGAATTTAGCCTGAATTTAGGAACCCAGAGAAAAACCCTTGATAAATCAAGAGAAAGACCTAACAAACTCTACTCACATGTTGTGCTGCAAAGGTCTTTTATTATTATTAATGATAGGATTCTTGGAGTTTTTTTTTTTTTTTTTGTACAGTAAATTTAATGCAATGTTATTCACCAACAAAAACACTAACCAGTCCTTTTGCATTCAGTAATGTGAGTGTAACATGGTCTTGGACTTTCGCAGCTTCATAGTTTGAGTTCAGATCAACATCTACGCCAGCCACCAACACCTTAGTAAGCTCAGGGAATCTATGGACATAAAAAAATCTAAAACATGAATAACCATGAATCATTAACTTTATTTAGTCTTCAAAGAGAAGGTGACACTTAATTATAGTCAAATCTTGAAATGTCTGAGTTTGCAGAATATTGAACACCACAGTAATAATTATCTAAAAAATTATAGATTGAGCACATTTTCTTACCTACTGACAATCTTTTGACAGGAATACTGATTGAGTACAAATATGTCCCCTTTGCCTGTCGCACACACTGCTGCTGCATCACTGCATGTTACCATGGAGATGGTGATGTCCTTGTGATGAAGAGCTGTTACCTGCACAATCATGACAGATATGAGTATTTTTTGGAACTACAAAATGTACCCTCCCCACCCCTTGGAAAATCTAGTCGCCCTCCAGTTCCCCCCTGTGGGGGAGGTATGGGTATTTTCTGTAAATACACAATATACCCTCCTCAGACCCTCCCCACCCCTTGGAAATTCCAGTCCCCCTCTGTGGGGGAGGTATGGATATTAGAGACCTTTAGATCCGACGACGAGTACGAGTACGAGAACAAGTATGAGTGTTTAACTTTTAAAGAGAGGCACTATCTTTTCGTAGTCGTGTTGGTGTACGTCGATTGAAACTTTAGATTGTAAAAATCGGAAATCGACTACGATTTGGCGTTAACCACGTGCACAGGTCCAATTTTAAAACTCGTACTCGATCTCGTACTCGTCGTCGTATCTAAAGGTCACTATTTTCTGGAACTACACGATATACCCTCCTCAGACCCTCCCCACCCCTTGGAAATTCCAATCCCCTGCTGTTGGGGAGTTACATTTGTATTGATGTTCTTCAGACCTTCCCCATCTTTACCTGTCTTGGACTAGTGAGGAATTTTTCTCCTTTAAGATGACCTTCAAATAGAAAACACCTAATTAGGAAACAACAGAACACTTTTGTATTTGATTTAAATGGTGTATATATTGATGTCTTACCCAGTTGTCCAATGTTAAGACCGCAAGTATACACTTCATTATGGGTGTAGAATACCGTGTGGTATCGCCCTGCTGCTACACCAATCATATGCTTCCCTTTCCAAGTCTTCATTTGTATCTAAAAAGATACATACTAGTTATACTGAGGTTTTGAAAGGCATACCTTGAAGTATTCTATGAGTCACTCGTAATTCCAGCTTACAAGAAAATACAAGCGACAAATGGGGATTTTCATAGCTTGCCATAACGTGAAAGCTTTCTGTAGTTCCAGAAATTAACCATACCCCCTCCCCCATAAAGGAATTTGGAATTTCCGAGGTGTGGGGGTGAAGGGGGGGGGGGCAGACAAAGAACAAAACTACAGAGTTCATATGGAAGAAAATTGGAATTTGCAGGGGTAGGGGATGACTTTAAAAAATTCCTTCATGAGGGGTGGGGTGGGGGGGGAGAGTGGATAATTTCTGAAACTACACATCGTATATTGATTAACCATTTCATCCCTATACAGTTTTTACCTTTGAAGGGACAAGACACTGAGAAGGAGCTGGAGTATGGCCTAGTTGATGCATGTCGTTTAATCCAAATGTAAACACTGAACCACTGAAAAATAATGCAACAAGGAAACATTGAAATAAACAATATGGCTTATTATATAGCAAGTAGAGCTAAAATATACCAGTATATATATAGTTTGATCCTCATGATCAATGTCCTCACTCACTTGTCGTATCAAGGGATTGTTAATGGATTATCAGTAACAAAAATGAATACCTGTCTGTAACAACGACTGTGTGATCCTGAGCTGCAGCAGCTGAGGTACACGTGTGTTCTTTAAGACTTTTTACTAACTTCGGAGCCTTGAAGAAGGATATAACATGTTTAGTGCTACAAAAGCATTTTGAATTTTGCGTGTTGGGTTTTGAGGAGGGTTGAAAACAGCAAAGACCGGAGAAAAAAATATTGAATCCAGCGAGAGACCTAAAAAACTCTACTCACAACTGCTATGGCACCGAAGCAAGAGGAACGGTGAGTTTGCAAATATGTTAAAGACATGAATAATTGCCCAAGGTCTTAAAAAATGGTCTCTATAATTGCAAGCTCACCGTTGGTCTCACTTCAATGCAAAGGCATGGTTACCTTTCAAGATGGCACAGGGATCTGTAAAAGGGACTACTGTTTTTATGCATCCAGAGCTACGGACACATGGTGCAACATTGCGCGCAATGTTGCATGCAATTAACTTTGCGAGCCATGACACATGACGCAATTTGTTGCACCCAATGTTGCTGAAGTAGAATACTATCCTACTTCAACAGCATTGCCTGCAATGTTGTGCGCAATGTTACATATCGAGTGTCTGTGCCCTTATACTATCTTACCAGCTGTGTCTGTTCATCCCCGTGTCCCAGTCTCCCTCCTCTTCCATGACCACAAGTATACAGTCTTCCATCTTGAGTCAGGAAAACAGAATGAAACTTGCACATCACAACCTGAATAAACATGGTTCATTTTTGTCTCTTAAATTAATTTTGATTTGATTTGTATTTTATTTTTATACATTTATCTTTCTATCTGTCTCATTTACATTTCTCCTGCCCTCCCATTCATTCATTCATCCACCCATTTATTGACCAACATTTTTTATCTATATGTCAATCTACCCATTCCATCCATCTGTCCATAATTCCTTTATCCTTCTATCCCTTTCTCCCTCCCTCAATCCATCCACCCACCCACCCACCCATCCATCTATCAAATCCATCCATCCATCTATCCATCATTTCTTTATCATACTATTCCTCCCTCCCTCAATCCATCCACCCACCCACTCACCCACCCATCCATCTATCAAATCCATCCATCCATCTTATCCATCAAATACACCAATTCATCTTTTCTTCTTTTCACCCATTCCATCCCATCTAATTCTCCATCTAATTCTCCCATCTTGTATTCCTACCTGTTTGATGCTGGTGGATTTGTCATTGCTCAAAGTCTCAACCAGTTCAGGGTTTTGCCTCAAACTTTCGTCTTGATGCCCAAGAGTAAAATTTGTATTTGCACCCCAGGTATACAAATCAGTCCTATAGTCTAAAAGAGGTATATGTATGTATTTATATATGTCTTTGATAAAATTAATATGTACCTAAAAGCTCAAGGAAATATTCATTACTTGTATTTTACAGTACCTTGTTTAGTAAGCTGTACACATCTTTTAGGAAAGAATCCTTGGACACCATTCAAGTTACCCGTCCAATAATCAGACCGGGTCACGTGAATATCAGTGACGACGTCACCAACATGAAGAGATAACTCATCACTCAGTTTGGTCTCATAGTTTGATGTTACTTTTCCTTCAACTAATACATAAAAACAAAATAATTTCACTAAAAAAAATACTATGAAAATTAATTGTTATACCATCAACTGTCTTTCATTTTCTCACTGGACTCTGAAGATGACTTCCACTCAGGTTGTCGAAACATCAGTCACCACCTTGACGATCACACTTCACAAGAAACTTAATTAAAGGTCATAGTCGGAAATCAGAAATTTCAAAAGTCAAATGCAACTAAACATGTCAATCCTTAAGCATTAACTTAGAATCGATCTCCGGCCAGCTTTTCCCAAAGGTTTGATATTAAATTATTTTAAGGATTTGGTGGTATGAAAATCATAATGGTACCATCATTATCATCCTACCTAGCATCCTGCACAGAGTGTCGTCATGCAACATTTCTCAGACCCCCCATATGTTGCATGACGACATTTCAACCCTAAAGGCCGGTTTAGATGTTATGATTTTCGCCTACAACTATCGTATCGTCTGTCGTAGGCGAGTTGTAGGCTTGATTTACAAGCTACAACTCGAGTTGTAGGATGGCGCGAGCGTGTTGTATACGATAGTCGTAGGCGAAAATCGTACCACTTAAACCGGCCTTAAGAAAACCTATGTAGAAGGCTACGTGTATATCCTATACCTGATATAGATAGCTTGAATGGGCTGTCCAGCATGACTAAGTCCAGTGGTGTAAGGTCATCTTTGTCGATATTATAAAGAACAGCACCATGCTATAAAAAACAGTATATAAAAAACTTTCAAATTTTATCTATACCCTGAAACATTCTCTGGGGTGATCAGGGTCAAAGTAAAATCAAATTGGCATTAACATGTTTAGGTTTTGTGGAGAGAGGAAAACCAGAGAGAAACTCAGAGGAAAAGCCTTGAATCAAGGGAGAGACCTAACAACCTCTAATCACATCCTGTGATGCTGAGTATTGGACTCAAACGGAAGAACCCATAAGTGAAAGACGAGTACTGTGCATGACAGTGTCATTATTTAGCATGCATGCATAAGATCTGCCATCTTAAATAAAGTGTTTGACAGCTAAAAGTGATGCATTGCTTTTCTCTCTTCCTCAATACCACACTCTACTGCTACATCATCCTTGATTCTCATACTCTATATCACCTAGCTACTCTATGATAAGCTAACCTCATATTCTTTGATTGCAAGTTACATCATCACGGCCATGTTGGTGCCATTTAACAAGATATTTCCATTAGCATTTATTGCAAACGACACCACAATGGCTGCCATGTTTTTGTCTTTTGACTCTCTTAAGAATGCTTGCAACCCATCAATTCTTGGTTTTCACCTACTTCATCATAAATTTCAAAAGCGTAAATTCGCACTATAATGAAATAGAAGTTTTATATTCTTGTAAAGCGGTCCAAACTACATATACTGGCCAAATTTTAAGGCTGTAAAGCATTTCGTTACGGAACTATAGGCGAGTAAACATGACGCAATTTTTGGTTAAAATGTATGGGGCGGCCATCTTGGTGTTCCAAGTTGGTACACCATCATGGCGCACGAAACTCCAAAGGCTTAAAGTAATGGAATAGTTAATATGTTTGACTACATTTCACTTAAATATACTTTAAATAGATATTTTGAACGTGTCTAACGAAAAATCTTTCAACTAAAGTAAATTGTTTTAATATTTTCATCGCTATTTAAATAGACGTGACGGTATTGTGTGAAACAAACTCAACCTTCATAACTCGGGAACCAAACATCGAAATGACTCGAGATTTTTTCTTGTGACTTATAAAACTGACTTCTAAAGCATACTTTAGAAATGTCTTTATACGATCTATAGTTTAGATTTTCATGTTTTGATGACGTCATGTGAAAACCGGCAATAGTGTGGACCAACTACAGAACACCCCACAAAATTTAATGATATGCAGTTGTTGGAACTCGTTGTCGGAGAGCCATGCAACAATAGAAGTCATTGCTATTACAGTGCGATTTCTATAACTGGGGGCCACCTAGAAAGCAAAAACCAATCAAATTGCAGAATGAAAACAATAAATTAGGGTCAACTTATGTGCAATCTAGGTTTCTGATTGACTCAACCATCCTAATTCGGAATGCATCGTTCTCATTCTACATTTTGATTGGTTAGCTGTGTAAATGGCCCCGGTTATAGTAGTTGCACTGTAAATATGTGCATATCAAAATTTATTAATCTGAAAAAGATCTTCCAAACATTTTACAAAGTTCCATTACCTGAAGCAGCCTCACTGCACAGTTCAGCTTGCCATAAAACACGCTCCTATGCAATGGCGTCCATCCCGACTCCCAGTCCCGCATCTCGATATCTACTTTGCACTCCTTAATCAACCATTCTAATATGTCTGTCTTGCCGCAAGAGGCAGCTACGTGGATCGCATGGCGACCAAGGCGATCAGTCAAGTTTGCAGGATTTGAGCAAACTTTCTTTACGATGGACTGAAACGTTGGTAAATCCTCACGAGTAGTGGCGGATAGAATAATCGTTGCGTGGTCTGGAAGGCGGCAGCTTGGAGTACAGTCCATCATCAACTCTCTGCCCCATCACCAACACCATCAAATTATTAGAAAATTTTTTTTTCATTCAGGAAAATTTTCATTTTGCTTTTTACTCAGTCGGCCGCCATTTTGAGACACGTCTTTAAGCTTACAGTATCGATATACCAAAGCTTTTGATTGGACAACAAAGCACCAATGAGATCACCTAAAAAATTTCAGCTGATAAAATGTAAGAAGTATTTTGATTGGACAATTGTTTATTAAAGAACCAATCACAGATCGTCTTAGATGGGTCGTGTTCCCTTGGTGCGCCTTGTAGTAAACAGTCGTGTTTTGGTTTCCAAGTTCTTCTTTTTCTCCCCCAAAATTCGACTTTTTTACTTAATTTAAAGCTAAATTTAATTCTGTTTACCATGGGTTGATAAATGGAGACTTTCTTAACGTCGCAGGAATGCAGGAGATAAGAATTTTAGGGCATTTTGGCGTCTCATTCTTCTTTATTCGAAGGTATCTTTGAGCAGCGTGCTTCTTTGCCAAATGAACTATTTTTTTCCAAATTATTTTCTTTTTATCATATTTCTCGTATTTTAGAAATATTTTTGAAACCATTTAACCTAAAATTTCGACGTTTTTAATGGCTTGACTTTGCTAATGAGCTCAATAATTATTTTAATATTGATGAATAAGCTTAAATTTACTAAGCCTGTTTTCCAAAGAGTGAAAATATTCAACAACTTTTTGGCTATTTAAATCCTTAACTTTATTATTAATACAGTCTTTTTTTTGACTCAGGGTTGTTCTAGGAGACCTTAATTTAGACTAGGTTAGAAATATTATTTATTTATTGAAAGTTTATTACATTTTTCTTTAAGTTTTATACCTGATTGAAGTAATAACTTAAATAGAGATGGAAGTTGAAAAAGGAGAGAAGGAAGGCAAGACTGAAGAAGCAGTGAGAAGACCAGTCAAGCCACAGTTAAAGTAAGTTGTACTCATAAAACACACTAGTATGAGGATGATGATAATTGTATAGTTGGTGATGGTGATGATGATATGTTGATGATATTGGTGGTGATGTTGATGATGATGATAGTGATGGTGATGGTAATGGTGATGGAAATGACAACGATCATTATGATAGTGATGATGGTGATAGGGATGGTGAACAAAGATAATGGTAATGATGATGGTGATAATGAAAGTGCAATGATGGTCGTTATGGTGATGATGGTAGTTATGTTACATGTATGTTATTTTAAGGAGTGCTAAATAAAGATGTTGTTATTGATGGTGGTGGTGGTGGTGGTGGTGGTGGTGGTGAGGAGAACAAAATATGATAAGAAGCTGCTGTCATTTTATTCTCATTATAACCAACTTTCTGTTTTGTCTTTAGAAAACATATGTCCTCTACATTCATTCCCATGATTGGAGGATACATGTCAGACGATGAGCTTAAACATCATGTCGACCATCAACTGTCACTCGAACAAAAAAAGTATGAACCTGAGGAAGAACCAATAGCTGAAGAACAGGTAAAAACTGTTAAACAAAATTATTAGGAAATTCTATTTGAAGTTCATTTTTGGGAATTAATTGATGGGTCTCAACCAGCTGATAAAAGGCAATGAGCTCTTATTTATTTATCTGCTGTCACTTATATCATAGATAAATATTGGTACCTTTTAGGGATAAAAATCAAAAGTTCCCAAGCCTTAGGGGTCATTTTCAAAATTTCTGAGTTCCCCCCCCCCCTCCCCAGGAAATAGCACATTGGAATAGCTAAACTATATTTAAGAGGTTTTATGTATTGAAAGCTTGTGATTCAGCTGATAAATATTCCACAAGGAATTCATCAAATTTTAAATTTTGTTCAATATTTTGTAGGAGAAAAAGAAAAAGAAAGTGAAATTTAAAAAGAACAAAACCATAAGCAGTGATGAGGAAGATGAGAAAGACGAAAAGAGAAGAGAATACAGAGAAGGGGTATGTTGTTTCAAGTTTCCTGGAACAAAAATTGTGATATAATAATACATCAATAACTTCTTTTCCCTTATGAAAAAAATGTTATGGTAGTGGTTTAAGCCATTTGAACTTGGGTTTCTGTTGTTATAAACTCACGTTTCCCCCCATACTTTTATCATGTCTATAGTTACGTGATCGCATGCTCGAAGATCTTGAGTTGCTCAGAGACTACTACAAAAGGATTTATAAAAGAGCTTTGAAAGAAAAAGTATCAAACCAACACAGAGAGTTCAAAACAAGGAATAAGAAAGCAGTAGAAAAAGAGAGACGGCTAAGAGAGAAGGAGGTACTTCATGAATGACTTTTTTTTGAACTTTTTTGTGATAAAGAGTTGTGACCTTGATCCATGTTTTGTAAAAATCCTTTGTTTTTCAGGAAAAAGATAGACACAAAGTTGTCATAAGACTTCCTAAATCCAAAGTAATGAATGACCGGAGCTACAAAGAAGATATACAAGAAACTGTTTATCATAAGGTGAGAAATGCTTGTGATGGTCATGATGATTTTGGTGATGATTTTGATTTTGATGATGATGATGATGATGATGATGGTGGTGGTGGTGGTGATGTTGATGATGATGATGGATGGTGATTATGATGCCAATGATGATGATGTTGATGGCTGTGATGATGGTGGTGACAATGATGATGTCATGATGATGGTGATGATGATGGTGGTAGTGGTGGTTATAATGATGATGATGGTTGTGGTAGTGGTGATGGATAGTGACTGGGGATGGTAATAATGATAATAATTAATGATTATGATTGATGATAATGATTATGATAGATAATGATGGAAATGATGGTGGTGGTGGTGACTATAAAAAAAACCTATAAACAGAATGGCCAGAATTTTTGCTCCCCCCCCCCCCCCCCTAAAATTTCACCCCACCCCAATTTCACCCCACCCCTTACCCTGTCAAAGATAAAGTTCCCTAAATATATACACATCTAATGCCAGTTATATAATTCTTACATTCGATATCAGATCATTAAACTAGAGCATCAGCTCAAGAAGCAAGGCTACCTGTCGAAAGTCTTTGAGATCAAAGCCTTCTGGGACTTTATTCTATGTCCGGGCAATCTGGAAGAAGTCATGCAAAAAGGTAATACAAATGAAAAGACTAGTTGTACCAGAACATCAGTGTTCTATTTTGTTAGTATGTCATGGGCATTGGATTTCAAGGGCAGATCCAGGAGAGGGCTGTAGCCCTACCCCCACCCCCATCCCCTTCAGCCATATATAGTTTTATTTGATCAAAGTAATCAATTCACAGTAAACTGAGCTGGTACTTACAAGTCAAGCCAAAATTTGGTCAAGCCTCCCCTTATATTTTTGGCTTGATTGGTAGTTGGATTTGTGGGAATAAACATCTTAGTCACGAAAGCCAGCCTGCACAACTGTGCAGGAGGCTATAGGTACCCATAGACACACTATTACGACTACTTTGCTTTTCAAAATATCAACATAGGTTTTACTGAACACGTTTTCTTTTTCTGGCATCCATAGGAAAGCTCAGTTGGGAAGATATTCTACAGTACGAGAGAACCCACCGTGACACCCTGATGTCCAGTACGGAAGAGACCCAACACAAATGGACTAATAGTGACATTAACAAGATGATTGCTGATAATGCCCGCCCATCATGGCACAACAGCAAGCATGCACGCTCTAACGTATTCACGGTACGTCTGTTCCCCAAGCTTGCATTCCTTTTGATTTCTGCAAAGACGGTCTGGGCAATGTCGCTCCCTGAGCCTGCATTCCTCTTAGTCCGGTCAGCTAAAATGCCTCGGAGAGAGATAATAGAGTCTGGGGCCAATGAACCTATCTCTTTTTTCTGATTGGCTAATACGACATATTGATGTTCTGGGAGTTGGATTTGCTGAGAACATTTTGTTGGAGACCAAAATTAACATGCAAGGGTCTCGGTATGAGAATGGCATCAGAGGAGATACCTGTATGACATGGAACAATAAAATTAGTTGTAAAGCTGTAACATGGGCTCCCTGTGTTGCACAATAGACTGAAGCAAAAGTAAAACTTCAACATATTAATTTGTTGCTCTTTCCTTTTTTCAGCCATCTGGTTTGACAGACATTTCGAGCAGTCAGAGTGGCCGAGGACAGTCTGCACCGACAAGTAAACAGAAGTCTATCACTAATGCACAGTCTAATGGAGCTTTGACATTTGACCAGAAGTTCCCTAAGGTTTGTGCACAAAATATTTGATGAAGGAAAAAAATATATATATACCCAAAACATTTTAGAAATAGAATAGTTTGTGCGTGTGCTGTGTGCTCTCATAAGGCACATGCTCTCAACCAATCAGAACAAGAGATTTATAACAATTGTTTTTGGGGGTTGTGATGTCCATTAATAGTTGTCTTGTTTGTGGTTTCATTTCCAGGTCGAGTTTCCACCATTAGCAGCGTACAGGCTAGTGTTTGGGGAACAGGAACCAGATCCAGAAGAGGTAACGACCTTTCACTCTTTACAGCACATTATGTGACTTTGGATAAAACATACTTTAAAGATGTGCAATACTGTGATGTGATGGTTACAGTGTCCTTAGTGGATAAGCATTGTTCATTGGTATAGTGATCACTTCCGTACCGTGACTGTGCCAAGTGCCGTGATAATTTCACTGTGTTATGCATCATCCATGCGCTGTTATTGTAAAGACATGCAATACTGTGTCATGACGATTATATCATCCTTATAGTGGATTTCCGATTAGGACCGGGTAACATGTGACCGTGACCGTGCCGTGTGATGTGACAACACTGTGTTATGCATTCTCATTGTATAAGTATTGATTCCACGCACTCTTATTGTAAAGACATGCAATACTTTGACGTGACGGTTATATCATCCTTATAGTGGATTTCCGATTAGGACCGGGTAACATGTGACCGTGACCGTGCCGTGTGACGTGACAACACTGTGTTATGCATTCTCATTGTATAAGTATTGATTCCACGCACTCTTATTGTAAAGACATGCAATACTTTGACGTGACGGTTATATCATCCTTAGTGGATGAGGCCGGATAACATGTGACCGTGACCGTGCCGTGTGACGTGATAACACTGTGTTATAGCATCATCATTGTGTAAGCATTGATTCCACGCACTCTTATTGTAAAGACATGCAATACTGTGACACATGACGGTTATATCATCCTTAGTGGATGAGGCCGGGTAACATGTGACCGTGACCGTGCCGTGTGACGTGACAACACTGTGTTATACTCATTCTTTTTGAATGCTTTTTTTATAATCAGATTGAAAGAGAATTAGAAATACAGAGGAAAGAAGAAGCCAAGCGCGACACACGAAATAAACTCCTCACCATGTTCTCACATGCGCTGGCCAACAGAGCAGCCACACAAAGGTATAAGCGCATCAAAGAAATAGCCAATATCAGAGTCTGCGTTCCTCATGGTCAGCAACTCTCGCTCCACCCGTTACTGACCATAACAATCGCAGGCTCTGGGATCGAGATCGAGAAACAGACATTTTGCCTGAACATGCGCAGTTAAAAGGAGAAATAACTATTTATACTCGTTGCCAGAGCCTGGGTTTTTTATTGTCAACACCTTTCTCACACTCTCATTCTTAGAGCCTGTTTTTCTCATCGTTAGCACCTCAAGCACCTTGAGAAACGCGGACTTTGGAGACGAGGTCGAAAAACAACAAAATGTGCCTGAGCATGCGCTATGGGAAAACAGAAATTATTCTATAAATCCAAACTCGTTTTTGGAGGCCAATCTGTCGAGAAAAGAGGGGCTCTGAGCGAATACTTCAAATTAATCCAACGCAAGGACCTCCCTATCCGACGTAATTCTAAAACAATTTTTTGAAGATTTTGACTGCTTTTTTCTAGGTTAATTGAGAGAAATGAAGAGTACAGTTTTAACCAGCTCGTAGATACCTCCTCAGTTAAGGAACTAATGGTAGGTACACTAATGAGTCGATGGTTGGGCTAATGATGGGTGGGAGGGGGGATGGAACGGTTAAATGGGCGGAAAAATTGGTGGATGGGTGGGGCAGGATGAACTGATGATTTTACAAGATAAACTTTTATTTTAAAGTACTATGAAAACGAAAGAAAACCCAAGGTACAGCTGACCACCAAAACACTGCAGGCTCATGACAGATTATCATCACCGCCTCACGCCATTAAGAAGAAAGGTAAAAGACAAATTACATTTTTCGATTACAAAGGGCCGTCGTTCTTAGTTATCTTTGTATCAGTGATCAGTTGTTGAAAATGATGACAGGATATCCGCGTCGAAACGTCCAGCAATTCTCTTTCACCATACTCCATATTATACCCTTATTATGCGTACTTTCTTGCGCATGCGCAAGGCGCCCACGTTTTAAAGATCCATTATTATGCAAATTAAGAGACAAGGTATATAACCACGTGCAGAGCCAAGACCAAGCCTCTTCTTTCTTCGTGCTATCGCACTAGGTAAGCCCTCGTTTTGCTCTCGCTTCGTTTCACTTAAGCGAGTTTTTCCTAAACCATTTTTGTCTTTATTCTGTATATATTTTGTCAGCCGATGAGTATGTCTACTGACAAGCAGAACATCAGTAAGTCCTCTTCTCCAAAACGAAAGAAAGTTGCCGAGGAAGATGAGTCTTTGCTCTTCGATGAAGAGATGGATGATACTCCAGATATTTCAATACGAGCCGACTCGGCTCTGTTCAAGAAGGATACTTTGCTCCAACTGCATCATCATCTGGGAATTGATGAGATGTCTTCAAAAATTGACAAGCTGACTCAGCTTATCGAACGTTCAAGTTCTGTTCCCGACTCGGGACACGATCCAAAAAGTTCTAGTAAAGAGTTTGACCCTAGTGATCCACTAGTCGATGACCTTTCGAGTGATGATTCTGACTCACAAGCGGATCCCGAAGAGTCTGAATTTCCACCGTCGATTTGTGATGTTAACGAAACGTAAGGTCCTAAAGTGCTAGATTTCCTAGCCAAACGAGTGAACGAATCGTTCACCTCGAAGCCAATGGAGGATAGAATGAAACCTCTTGTGGATAAATATCGCACTCCCGAAAATTGCGGGCTATTGTGCGTTCCACGAGTAAATACTCCACTTTGGAACGAATTGTCCCACAGGGCCAAAACGGCCGACTTAGGACTTCAAGAGGTGCAAAAATCTGTTGTCAAGACTGCCCAGGTAATAGTTTCACTTACTGAAACTGTGATTCAAGCCAAGAAAAAGAAAGAGCTACTGAATCCTAAAGATCTTGTGGGCTCGTTGTCCGAGGCCATTTCTTTCATCGGCAATGCCGGTTACCAAATGTCATTAAAGCGCCGAGAACATCTTAAACCCGAGCTAGGCAAAGGTTATAAATCATTGTGTGCACCATCCACTCCAATCTCGGAGCTTCTCTTTGGCGACGACCTGTCAAAGAATGTAGACGACATCTCTAAAGCGAACAGGATTGCCACAAAAATTACAGGAAATGATCGAAGTGGAGGCAATCGAAAACGCAAACGCGAAAACTACAAGCCTAGGGATCATTTTTTATCCCGAAGAAACCCGAGTTCATCTGCTCGGGACAATCGCGACAACTACGAGAGCTACAAACCACGACGCCGCCCGTTCAACCAGAACAAACCCCAAACCAAAACACAAGATTCATACAAGGACAAGTGACCAATGTAAGTGTCACACCTTCTATAACAAGTTGTACAATGGCCGGCAATTTAGCTCTCAAGATTGATGAATGGTCTAAGATCACTTCTGATTGCTGGATTTTGCAATCAGTCAAGGGTTATCGACTCGAATTCGAGTCAATCCCGAAGCAATTCAGAGCCCCAAAACAACGCTCTTTACCCTCAGATGAGTGCGTGTTAATCCAATCTGAAATCCAGAAGTTATGCTCTAAAGGAGCTATTGTAGAGACTAACCATTGCCCTAACGAGTTTATCTCTACTTTGTTTCTGGTACCGAAAAAGACAGGTGATCTTAGACCAGTTATCAATCTTAAACCTTTAAACGAATACGTTCGTAAGATTCGCTTTAAGATGGAAAGCATCGACTTCGTAAAGCATCTATTACACCCAGGAGATTTCATGGCCACTATTGACCTTAAGGATGCGTATTTCAGCATACCTATAAACCCTCAAGACCGCAAATATTTGCGTTTTTCCTGGGATAATTTGCTCTACGAATTTACATGTCTTCCTTTTGGCTATAGTCTAGCTCCACGGACTTTTACCAAAATCCTGAAACCTGTGTATGCTTATTTAAGAGCGAAGGGTATACGTATTGTGTACTACATTGACGATACCCTCGTCATAGGCGCATCTAAGTACCAATGCCTTAGTCACACCCATCAAGTTTGCGAACTGTTAACTAGCCTGGGTTATATTATCAACACTACCAAGTCCTATCTCGAGCCATCTACAACAAGGTCTTTTCTCGGATTTGAGTTAAACTCAATTCAGATGACTATTTCTCTCTCCGAAGAGAAGGTCGACAAAATTATTTCCTATAGTAAACGGCTTTTGGATAACCCTTCGCCTTCCATCCGCGAAGTCGCCCAGGTTTCAGGACTCTTGGTTTCAGCCTTTCGCGCTGTCAAATATCTACGCCTTTTTTATCGCTCTATTGAAATGTGTAAATCACAATTGATTTCCTTCGGGGCGTCTTATGAGGACAAAACTTCATTAAGTGTTCAAGCTCGTTCAGATCTCCATTGGATTATTGACACTATTGCTGTCCACAATGGTCTCCCCATTGTGTCCCCTCCACCAGACGTCACAATTGATAGTGACGCGAGCAAACTGGGTTGGGGTGCATTTTGCGAGTCACGCAACACCGGTGGACTCTGGTCAGTGAATGAAACTGACCTACACATTAATTACCTTGAAACACTTGCAGCTTTTTTCGCTCTTCAGTGTTTTGTTCGTGAGCGCCGCTCAGTTCATGTCCAGCTGCGCATTGATAATACAACAGCTGTTTTTTACATCAATAACATGGGTGGAATTAAATCTCCCTCCCTTAACAGTTTGGCTCGAGAGATGTGGCAATGGTGCATTTCAAAGGATATTGTAATCTCTGCGGTGCACGTTCCGGGCCTAAATAACCAAAAAGCTGATTTTAATTCTCGTCACTTTAATGACAGAACTGAATGGAGCCTTCACCCTACCGTATTTGGTTGGCTAACCCAAACCACGTTTAACCCAGATATTGACTTGTTTGCGTCCCGCCTAAATACAAAGCTAGAACGCTTTGTTTCGTGGTCGCCCGACCCCGACGCTTATGCGTGTGATGCCTTCTCGTTAAGATGGCACGACTTAAATGGATATGCTTTTCCTCCTTTTAGCCTAATACCCAGAGTTCTAGTGCATGCACGAGCGGACAAGATTCCTCGTCTCCTGATAATCACACCTGTGTGGCCTTCTCAATCCTGGTACCCGACAATGTTAGAGATGTCAATCGCTCGACCCATCCTACTCCCCAAGTGGCCGAACTTGCTTATTTTGCGCCACAACAATCATCTACATCCATTACGAAACCAACTCCAGTTAGCCGCTTGGACTATATCAGGCAAAAGCTCAGCAGTCAGGGAATTTCAGCAGGGCCTGCCGAAGTTATCTGCCAATCATGGTCCAAAGGAACTGAAAAACAATATAGTTCAGCCTGGCGATCCTGGTGTAGCTGGTGCAGTTCAAAATCGCTGGATCCTTTTCAAGCTCCTATAGAAGAATTTCTGAACTTCCTCTACAAAGTTTACAATGACGGTAAAATGTATAGTACAGTCAACACCTACCGTTCAGCCATATCTGCCACTATTGAATCAGTATCTGGTCGTGCAATTGGATCACATTACTTGGTCTCACGATTCATGAAGGGAATCTTCATGGGAAGGCCTCCGAAATCTAAATACAATACAACTTGGGACGTTAGTATTGTTACCGCCTATTTAAAATCTTCAATGTCACCGTGTTCGTCACTTAAATTGAAAGACTTGACCCTTAAAGTTGTCACTCTAGTCGCCTTGTCTACGGCCCAAAGATGCCAATCTCTTCACAGCCTTAACCTTTCAGACATGAAAGTTCTCGATGACAAAATCGTGTTCGTCGTAAAAGACCGCCTCAAGACTTCACGTCCAGGCAAACCTAATTTACGTGTTGAAATTGCTGCTTTCGCTGAAGACTTAGACTTGTGCCCGAAAGCACATTTACTCTCCTATATCAAAGAATCGCAGCCCCTGCGTTTCGCAGGACAATCTGTAGTAAACCCATTATTTATTTCATATATCAAGCCCCATAAGGCAGTCGGTTCTGCTACTATAGCTCGTTGGCTTAAACTAGTTTTGCATAACGCTTCAATAGACACGTCAATTTACAAAGCTCATAGCTTCAGAAGTGCAGCGACGTCCAATGCCCTTTTCAAGGGAGCATCACTAGTAGATATTCTCAAACATGCAGACTGGTCTTCAGTCAATACGTTCAACAGGTTCTATAATAAACCTATTGTTCGAAGCGATCAATCATTCGCGAATTTAGTCCTTTCATAAGACTAGTTTAACTATACAATTCGTTGTAAGAATTCAGATTTCAGATTACAAGAATCTCAACATTTGCAATCTAATAAAAGTAATAGATGATGAAATGCAAATCACATATGTCTTATGCTATTTATCATTTGGCGTCATTCTTCGAACACGCATAATAAGGGCATAATATGGAGTATGGTGAAAGAGAATTGAAAATTAGACAAAAGGTACACTACCTTGCAGGATAATTGTAATTCTCTGAGCCATACGGAACATTATGACCTTATTTTCCCACCCGGTGTTATGATTACCTGGCTTTAGCTTTACTACCGTACTTGGCACTCATGGTAGTCCTCTTGACCCACCCTGATCATGTTTGATGCCAAATGCTTTTCCTTCCTCACATTTACACAAAGAAAGAAGAGGCTTGGTCTTGGCTCTGCACGTGGTTATATACCTTGTCTCTTAATTTGCATAATAATGGATCTTTAAAACGTGGGCGCCTTGCGCATGCGCAAGAAAGTACGCATAATAAGGTCATAATGTTCCGTATGGCTCAGAGAATTACAATTATCCTGCAAGGTAAGTGTACCTTTTGTCTAATTTTCAATTCTTGCGTTTATTTTCTTAATCAAATGTTTATCAAGATCCATACTGATCAGTTGTAATTTTCAATAATATTTTATAAATAGGTGGTTCCAAGAAAATTAGTTCTAAAAAAATGGCGCGAACTCCATCCCCAGAAAGTGAATTTAGTGGGACAGAAAGAGAGATGGTCTTATACCGAGAATATAAAAGGTTAGTCAGAACAGCATTGAATCTTAAGTTGATTTAGCGCAATATACATGACAGCCATGTTATTTGTGTGTGTCACTGCTGAACACGCCAATATATAAGTTACGCATTTTTATTTGTTGGGTTACCTTTAGCAAGAGATTTATTATTTGTGTGTGTCACTGCTGAACACGCCAATATATAAGTTACGCATTTTTATTTGTTGGGTTACCTTTAGCAAGAGATTTATTATTTGTGTGTGTCATTGCTGTACAAGCGAATATATAAGTTACACATTTTTATTTGTTGGGTTACCTTTAGCAAGAGCTTTGTAATGACCACTTTTTACCCTAGAGCGCTGGTGCACATGTTGTCTGTGGTCGGGACTATGTTAGACTGAAAAGGCGTTATTGTATTCAATGGCTAATGCCTTGATTTTTAAATACATGTTTACATAGAGGCTACAATGTACCAAAAAAGTGCCAATAGATTAAGGTGGCGGCCATGACATCGCAAAGGCTATTGCATGGAGCATTGTGGTCTAGTTTGCGTAGAAACATGGTGTTTTTACATTTCTTCTCAAGCCAGACTGTAAAGGCCGGTTTAGACGGTACGATTTTCGCCTACAAATATATTATACAACACGCTCGCGTCTGTCGTAGGCGAGTTGTAGGCTTGATTTACACGCTACGACTCGAGTTGTAGGATGACGCGAGCGCGTTGTATACGATAGCTGTAGGCGAAATTCCCCGGGGGGGGGGGGGGGGGGACTTTTAGGGTCGAAAATGAGACCTCGCGTACCTTTTAGGGTCTCCGGCTGACTCCCGGCTGACTCCGTACCTTTTAGGATCAGATTTGTTCGTTTTGAAAAATATCAAACGTCATACAAGAATATAATAGTTGGAAAGGTTGTCATTTTGAATGTGATCGTACCTTTTAGGGTCTGAAATCAGCATCTCAGTTAATTTATGCATACCTTTTAGGGTCATTTTCAAAACCGTCCGTCGAGCCCCCCTACCCACTTTTCAAGAGATTCCCCCCCCCCCCTCCCCCGGGCGAAAATCGTACCGTCTAAACCGGCCTTAAAGCACCCTGTTTGTGTGGAACTCAGAAAAGCACCTGCTTTTCGAGCAGCTGACATCAATTATTAGTTTAATAATATCTAAATTAAACCAAGATGGCGTCTATTATGTCGTAATTTTTCCATTCTCAAGTGAGCCAAAAAAAGCAAATTAATGAATTCTGCGCATTGAAATTTTAATTACTTTATTTATCACTTTTTTTCATCGCTGCTTCATATTGACATTTTGGTTTCCTGTTGTGGTTTCTTTGCCAGACTTCCACCGATTGCGGCACCTTTGTCTCTGCACGTTCTGGAACAAACCAATCAAGTTAAGGTATCATAACACACGAGGAGACTTCCTCTTCTTTCCTTGTGCCATTAACGATTTATTATCAAATTATCGGCTTCTTTTTTGATGAAATTACACTAAAACACAAGCAATCTAGATTTTACAGTGGGAGGTAGATAGTATCCACAGGGTACCCACCGGTATCATTTTTCACTTCCAGCATTGATTTGACTAGCAGAATGTTATTCAAGTGTCACCTTTAACAAGGGAATGTATCTCGTCTTGGTCAGCAAAAAGAAACGAGAGGCTTGAGAAAATGCCTAAAAGGGTGTGGTTTTAAGGGGGTGGGAGAAGAGGTTAAAATCCACAGGGAACCCATTCAGGATTATCAGAATATACTGTTGGGTTGAAGATAAGTTGTCTTTTTCGGTTTGTGTTCTAATTCACTTTGAATCTTTGTAGGAAGCGAAAGGGCTTAGCACTCTATGGGTGAATCCCTTCTAAAAGACAAAGCTAAGGATTTGTTGCCATAGTAACAATGATCAATCTTGTTACGCGACAAGTTCTTCAATGAAGATTATCTGGCTGGCCTTCAAGTGGATTAAATAATGGCATTCACTGACTCATATCAAGGCTGGCATTGTTAACACGTGATCGATCCTGCTGCTAAGCAACAGTTGAAACGAACCAAGGGTTGCCATGGAAACATGATGAAAATGAGGGACAAATTCTTTCAAAGATAAAGGAAATCGTCTCTGTCATCGTCTCTGGAAAGCTGAGACTGATTTGAAATGGTTGAGCGGACACAAGCTTTTCTGACTTTGTCCTGGTGGAAAGGCCAAAAGACAGCGCGAAATAAACAGGCTCTAAGATATCTTATTTTCCCACATTCTCTCGAGAATTATGTGCAATGTCAAGCTTTAATACTATTTTTTCCAAACCACCCAACGCAACTTAGAAAAAATCTCCTCAAATTTATATTTTTCAAGTAAAATAAAATCAACTTTATTTCACGAGGGAAAATGCGTTTTATAATGTTACAATAATCAAAAAAATGATGCCCTTAAATTTATTTATCAAGATATATAAGATCGGCTTAGCCGCTCAGTGGTTATGATATATGACCGAAGGGGTACGTATACGTGCCGAAACTCAAGCCTTTTTGGATTCTAGTTGTCATCTAGCCAAACCCTAGATCGAATATATAAGCTGGTAGACGTAATTCAATCGGTATGCGTATAACTGTCGTAAACATTGAGGTGATCTTGGGGGATGCGTTACTTATTCAGTTGTCTATTACATTAGCAATTCTGAGTTTATTGGCGGAAAAAGTGCGCAGCCATTTGCATCACTTAGTATCTGCCGTTTGTGTCGGTTTCTTAATCTATCTATTTTTCAACCCGCGTTGCAAAGTTTGGAAATTTGATGTCTTATATAGCGTCGAAATTCCTCATTTTCATCGACTTGACCTC
Source organism: Actinia tenebrosa (assembly GCF_029948245.1). NCBI lineage: Eukaryota > Metazoa > Cnidaria > Anthozoa > Actiniaria > Actiniidae > Actinia > Actinia tenebrosa. Next base: position 12,052,523 of record NW_028292578.1, read on the forward strand.
ATGAAAGACCGGCTTTAGTACTTAAATCCCAATGCCCTATGGTTGTAATGGACTGATTTAGTCTATAAATGTTCCTTTATACCAATTTAATGGCCATAAAAGTCAATATATATGATCGCAGCCTTCAGGTTAAAACAGGAATTAAAGTCAACTTTTTATCATTCTTATTCGACTAAAAAATGTGGGTTGAACGACTTTCATAAATTAATGAAACAAATTCAGATGGCGTCTGTGTATGTATAAAGGGGACGCGAAATAAAATCCTGATTTCATGCATTTAGCAGATTTAGTGCAAACTTACTATGGAGAGTGGGGTGAGACGCGGCACAATATATATATTTTTTGATCCGGCTGGCTTGTCTAAAAAAAATGTGGAAACTAATATCTTGGGATCCGTTAGCACTATTATTTCATTGAGTATCTACTGACATGATTTCAATGCCATCAAACACTTAAAAACAAAAAAATTATAAAATATTTTAGTCCTGTCGTATTCTCTATAACGGCTAAATTTGATCTTCATGAAAGAAAGGCTGACATTTTAATAAAACAGAGATATGTTCCCTAAAAGTTTAATTTTAAATTCCAATTTCACTAAAATGATTATTTAATGTTATTAATATTTAATATCAAGAGAAGGTCTCTTGTTAATATATAATTTTTCAAATAAATTTTCGGAAACGGAAACGGAAGTCAAGTGAAGAATCTTCTTCCGATAATTTACCGAAGTTTGAACGACAGTGTTTAGGGAAATATTTCTGAAATATGATTGGCTGACAACAAGCCGACGACGAATCTGCGCGTGCTCCGAAGTTGGTATAAAATCTGACGAAGAAGCTCCAAGGTAACAACAATGGCAATGAGTTTGTTGGAATCTTCTTCATGTTTAGTTTTCTCTGTAAGTTCTCCAAAAACAAATGAAAATGTCTTCTCCAACACGACAAGTTAGCGTCAGAAGGCTTCCACCTTTACCCAACCAAGTTCAGATAAGGCCAATTCTGAAAGAAAACGCTGCAAATCTTGAAGACGGACTCTTGAAAACTCGCCATTCGCGCGGTAAGTTTACTTCACTTTAATGTAAAAATTTTCTACTTTCAGTTAAGAAAACTTGTCAAGGTAATTCCCTAATGTCTTAATTATTATTCCTTCTTCGTTTGAAAAACTATAAAGCTTCACTTTCTTTTCATTGAGCAAAAACTATTGGGGGGAAAACATGAAGACTTCAATGGAGATTTGCTTCAAAATGCGGGACTAAGTTTTCGATTTTTATGCAAATATCAAAACAAATATTAAAACATCCCCGAATAGAAAATTGCCGAAGCTTCAATTTAAAAGCTTTAAACAGCTGAAAGTTAGATCAAACTCTTTCATTATTTAATATATTCAACACCATTCGAAACTCTAACGGAGGCCAAAGTACGACGTTATAGAAAAATAATGTAGAGTCTAAAAGTTTTCTCCCAAACCCTTGTAAATGTGTAAATAGCTACTTCTCCAAAACAAATAAATACACCTCTCTTATTGATTATTAGAATAATTTGGCAACTGCTGACAGAAAAATAGGTATTTTACAAGATTTTGTTCGTGTAGATGGGTTTATGAGTTCTAGGGTTTCAAATTTCGGGATTATTTGACTTGGCGTAATTTATGCACACTTTGTTGATGAAACTTGATATTTTCTCATTTAACTCTCATCGGGCTTTAAAATAATTGTGTGAAACATTACTATTAGGTCTTGTAGTATTGTTCTTTGTCATCACTAAATTGCATACTTAAAACTTGTTGAATTTAAAAATAATGAAATTTTGGGAAGAAAAGCACGATGTTTTGTTCCACAAAATTTAAATTAAGCTTGCAGTTTTTAAACCATGTAAAAAAGTTACGCTTTATTATTAGATGTTGACTGCATCGAAAGAAATGATTAGTTCTATAGCGAGTTAAAATTTAATTACTAGCTAAAAATATTCAACCGATTTTAAAGTTATCCAAATCTTAGAATCTGAAGACGAAAAACGACATGAAAAAAAAAGAAAGAAAGAAAGAAAATCAGTTCTATTGCTTTGAGACCATTTATCTTTTTCAAAACTAATAACAAATTTTCTATCTCAATTTATTTTCTTTTCTAATTGAGCTCTTTTTCCCTCGTTCTTATTTCAAGAAAGCCGGTTAATTTATAAGAGCAAATAATTTTAGATCACACAGAATATTAAACCTACCGTTAATTATCGTACGCTTTCAATTTTTTCGCATATTTGTTTTTATCGTTCAAAAAAGGAAAAATATACAACACTTTCTAAAATTAAAAAAAAGTCGGTATATCGTTATCTCTTTAAGATATTTATACTTTTCCCCTTTGATTTTTGACTCAATTGTTAAATCAAGCATTTGTTATCTAAGGTTTTGAAGAACTCCGGGTTTTTTATTAGTTTTTTTTAATTTTTTAATAAAGGCAGGCTATAGACATTTCTTTTACGTCATTTCAATATACTTGATGACTGGATCCTAAATACGCAAGCCAAGCAATGAAAAAAGCATATTGAAATCTTAATATCGGCCCGCTAAATAAAAGAAAAAGGCATTCCCTTAGCTTTCCTTGACACTAAATGACTTAGAAGTCCCATGGATTTCCCATCAAGCTAGACAACGATTTTTAATTAAAAGACTTTTTAAAATCCTTACTGTTTTTCATTGTTTGGTTATCCTTCTCGCATTGTTTTTAAGCCTCTATAGTTCTCACGGAGATCCATTACTTTTAAAATTAGTATTTCATAACCGCGGTATAGCAAATGGAACGGAAAATTAAGCCAAGATTTTTATGATACTTTTGATAAACAAAAGAATTTTTATGAATGTATGTGTTGTTTTTCGCTTCGAGGGGTTGTATCTTTCCAGTTTTCATGAAGGAGAACAACTATTAATTATAACATCTCGCGTATTTTTCATACTGTGTTTTTGACATGTATTTAGCGATATTGATCTAGAATTGAGATTCTAGAAAAAGTCAAAGAAAGATGGTTTTCCTTCTCAGACAGGTCCTTTAAAAAATGCTAAAGTGAAAACATGTCTCAAAATGTAAAAGTGAGAAAAGAGAGTGAAAGACAGGTTGGAAAAAGAAAAAAGAAAAAAAAAAAAGACGATCGGCACTATGAACCCGTAACAAAGCTTTTAACTCCTTCATTAAACTTTCCACAAAGTTATTAAAATATTAAGATGCTGTTTGTCGTTTTTATTAAATTGTGACGAAATGTTAAGTGTTTTTTGCAATTCTTCGGTCCGATGTAAGTGGAATTTAATGGCAAGAGACGAGCCGAGGAAACGGCGGAGACAGCAAAGCGGCAAAATACGCAGACTTCTCTCATTTGACATAAAATAGAAATAGGATAAGAAAAAGATTGTTTTTGTCTAGTGTCATAAAAAAGACAAGAATTTCCTTGAAAATGGTATGGTTTAATTTTTGATTTTTGACTTGTGTTACAGTAATTTAATGGTACTACGTCAACTCAACATTTCGCGGTAGGGAACTATGAAATTTCCTGGTTTACTAATCTGCACTCTTCGATTGAGGAAGAGGAAGCCATTTGAATTTCACGGCAAGAAAGTAATTTCAAATGCATAGCAGGTAGCTTGCAGTATAGAATCTGCAATTGGTTTTCAGGTTCAAGAGTTTTATAGTTGGGTAAACTGTCGGGTGTCTTTCTTGTGTTTTAGATTGGTTTAGAGAGGAGGCCATTTAAATGTCGACGGCATGGAAGCCATTTAAAGGTCATGGCATGGAAGGCATTTAAAGGTCATGGCAGTTCTGTAATTGGTTTTCATGTCAAAGAATTTTATTGACTACTGATTCGGATTTCGTTTTGCGTTTTTACATATTGTAAATGTATAGAAAAGGCTACGAGGAATATTTCTATCATAAGATTTAAAAGAATAGTGTCAAAATAAGTGAGCAAAGGGATAAAAAGTGCGAAGGGCGTAACCAGAGGTACAAATGGCAATGGGAGGAGCTAAGAGGTTTACTTGTGAATTCAATGGATACCATTATCTAAACTTGTGCGTGATGGCAGCCTTGCTGAAATCTTATATCGATATTTTTATATAGCTAATTGATCGTTCTTTATCTTGTTTTCATACGATAAGAAATAGTAATTAGAAAACTGATGTCTAGCTTAGTCTGTAAAAACATTCATTTTCTCTCTCATAACAGTAGATCCGCAAGGGGCTTTCGGGTTCAAGAAATTTTATTAATCACTGATTCGGATGTCGTCTTGCGTTTTCGATGGGTTCATAGAGGAAACCATTTCAATGTCACGGCATGAAAGTCATTTAAACGTCATGGCAGGTCTTCAATGGGCTTTCGGGGTCAAGAGATTTTATTAGGCACTGATTAAATGGCAATCGTGCGCCTTGGATTGGTTCAGAAGGGGAAGGCATTTCAATGTCATAGCAAGGAAGCCATTTAAATGTCATGGCAGGTAGTTTGCGGTAGTAGCCATTTTGATGTCTCAAACAATAATCACACCGACGATTAGTTCTTCCTAAGTTGCAAATTTTGCCCCCATCTCATATTTACCTATCTTGTGATTAATGTACTGGTTACCTTGGTTACTGCTAGGACTAACAGAACAGCAAGTCAAAGACTACCTTTTAGCCAACCCTAACGTACTAGATGAACTTGTACTGGAGGTAGCAAGCTGCGATCAAATCGAAAGATGGTTAATACGAAAATCTCACTATCTACGAAAAATCGAAGGAACTACTGAAGGTATGATAATGTTTCCGGTACGCAAATTAGATCGTATAGTACCGTCCTCAGGAACGCAGGAACCCCAAATGCTAAGTTATTTCCCACAGCGACCCCAAATGGAAAACATTTCTAATAACTTATTTTCTCTTAGGCGTCAATTCATCGCTCTCACGATGGAAGGTACGTCGGTTTTAACTCCTATTCTCTCGTACTAGTGAATGAGGCGTGATTTTAAAGATTTTGATATTTTTGATGCCAGTTCTGCGTACACTCGGACAAGCGCAAGATGCTTCAACAATTAACCAAAGATATCCATCAGCAACCACAGAAGGCACGAGTAATGAACGAACTCGTGAAAAGTATTGCTGCCGGTAAGACATATATAGAACACATTTCGTATGATCATTAAAAACAGTACTGACATACCGTACCGTGACCGTGACCGTGACCGTGACCGTGACCGTGACCGTGACCGTGACCGTGACCGTGACCGTGACCGTGACCGTGACCGTGACTTTGACCATGACCGTGACTTTGAACATGACCGTGACCCTTACCGTGACAGTGACCGTGACCCTTACCGTGCAGTTGCCAATAACTTTTGATCGAATCAGTGATCATCAATGTCGCGCGTCATGATTGGCTAAATCAGTCATCCAACCTCTATCCGACGTACTAAAGGTGCTGACGCACGGTGCAACATTGCGCGCAACATTGCAAGAAACAAATTTGAATCGGGGTGACACACATTGCAACAAAATCACGCAATATCGCTTGTGTCAGCCTGATATGTTAAGATGCATGGTCAGAAGTTATAAATTTGGTGCTAGCTGATTGGCTGGAAATTTCAAAATGTTGCAGGTAATGTTGCAGCCATGTTCATATGATGAAATTTGTTGCGCGCAATGTTGCAAGAGTAGAGCGCGATTCACAGCAACTTCAGATTTGTTGCATGCAACAAGTTTGGGGTAGACACACGCTGCAACAGTCCGGTTTCGTGCGATGTTGCATGCAATGTTGCACCGTGTGTCAGCACCTTAAGGGAGTTACGTTAGAAGATGGTTTCCCTTAACAAAAACGAATTGAATTAATTGATTTTTTTTATCGTCCTAACAGCGACTCATGCAGATCGACATTCCTTGTATCTTGTTGATAAGAACGGAACGGTAAGAACTAGAACCTGTACCTCTGACAAAACTATCTCATTCACAATCTTCAACTCGTCATCCTTTTTCACTTCTATTCTAGGATATCTATCTATATTCTGAAACAAAACCAAGGTATGTGTTACTTTTTTTGGTTAAAAGGCACGCTGCATAGTTTTGTCTTTATCATATTATTGTTCCATGTCTTTTTCTGAATTCCTGGGTAAACGTTACGTCATAGCCACCATCTTGGATGAATGGAACAAAGGAACCAACATGCCTGACATATTATGAATTTTTTTCCCTGAGCTTAACATTATGGTATAGCCGCCATGTTGGATGAATGGAACAAAGGAACCAACATGGCTGACATATCATTTTATCCTGGGCTTAACATTATGGTATAGCCGCCATGTTGGATGAATGGAACAAAGGAACCAACATGGCTGACATATCATTTTATCCTGGGCTAAACGTTACGTCATAGCTGCCATAAATTTCCTCTTGGCTTTTTCAGTTCTTATAATTATGCATCATGTCCGCCTTATCTCTATTTTTTAAGTGCTTGGGCTAACAATTATATTATACTTTGATTTAACTATTACTAGGTGTCGTACTCTTAATCGCCAACCCATCGGCAAAGGTTCTACTGTAGCAGCATATGTGGCAGAGAGTGGCGAGAATGTCTTCACTAAAGATATCTTAGGGGTGAGACCACCACGCTGCGCGCGGCATAACCGACAACAGCATGCAGAGAAATGTTACCCAAAGTTGCACTGGATCTGTTCCTGTAGCAAATCGCGCGACATACTCTATGCGTGCTAGTTTGATCTTGTTAAAAATGAACAATGAAAATGTGTAGCGCGTAGCATAGAAGTGTCAAATCACACGGCATTCATTTCCTCAACGTCAGTGGCCGTTGCAGACGTGTAGCGCGCAAAACACAGTTGCATATGACTTTTAAAATGCTTCTCCTTTTCGCTCGAGTGGTGTTCTCTTGATTTCATAAGGAAAGTGAATTTGCAGAACTATTATACTTTGCTCTTTTTGTTTAGGATGAAAGATTCCCTAAAGGGATCGGCATAGAAGGTATGATAGATCTGTCTGTCTGTCTGTCTGTCTGTCTGTCTGTCTTTCTGTCTGTTTGTCTGTATTTTCTTGATTTTCGATTTTCTCTCTTGCTTTTGTTTTTTTCCAAATGCTAAATTTATCTAATCTAGTTTTCTCCCCCTTTTAAGATAGTACTGCCCAGTCCGTTCTCTGTCAACCTATCATCCAATCAGATGGCATTTTAGTTGGTAAGGTGATCACGTGGTTTATCATTCTCACCTGGGATCTTCTATTCTTAATCAAGTTTTAATATTCAAAATGGCGATCAATACAATTTTACGTCATTTGGTGTTACCACAACGCATCATCTTTTAACAACCGTACAGAGTAAACAGGTCACATTTAGTAAATAACCGTGTTTGTTCTGAATGTAGGGGTTGTAGAGCTTGTCAAATCGTTAGGAAGTTCTCCTTTTCAAAAAGAAGACGAAGAGGTAGGAATGTCTTTTTATTCCTATGTCATGATACGATTTCAGTCAAGGCTAGACCTATTTAGACCTAGACCTTGAGAATAAGATTCTTTGTTTGAGTTGTATCGACATTCATGTGTCTTCTGATGTGAACTGTAGAACAAAGAAATAATACTCTAGGGAATGACACGTGGTCTGAAATGGTAAAACAATTACGCCCAAAGTAAAGAGATCTATTGTTGAGGGTCATATTTCCAAAGCTCCCAACGTTGATTGATCCGGTCGGTCCTTTGGTCGGTTGGTTGGTTGTCCATACCAAGTCTGATGCTTATTTTCTTTTGGTTGGTCGATTGGTCGATAGTGTGGTCGAATGATCCTTCGATCGTCGGTCAATCTGTTGGTGGGTTAACCCATCGATTTTGTTTCTCCTTCGTTTTGTTTATTGCTGACTTTGCTGCAAATTCTAGTTACATTCATTCCATTTTTCTATCTGTCTTAGTTCTTCCTTTATTGAATTACTTGAGATCCCATTTTTTTTCCTTTCTCTCGCTTTCAATCCCTTCTAATTTTCATTTTCTATCTGGCATATCTAGATTTTAAACAGTTACTTGGTGTGGGGAAGTATAGCAATTCATCACGCTGAGGTAAGTTGGTTTAATAATAGCTAATGATAATTATTTTTACTTTGACACTTAATTAATGCTCTTTATCTTCTTAATGTATTTAGATATCAAAGCAAATCCAAAAGCAAAAGGATTTAAACAGCTTTTTATTGAACGTCGTCAGGTAAACTTCATTTTTTCTTCTAGTTTATTGAGGGATGACTTAATTAATTAATATTAGTATTCAAATGATAACTTCGGTCCAAAACGTTAAACTTTATAATTTTCTTTAAAATCTTTAGCCTTTTATACTGAAACAAAAAAAAAAAAAAGCGTATTATGTCACTCAGTTCCTCCTTGTTACGTTATCACCCTTTTTGCCATTATCGTCATCATTTCATTTGCGAATAAAATCGTTATGAATAAATATGGGATATCAGGGGCGTGGAGAATTGCGAACGTTTGACCAATGGGAGTTTTTTATTTTTCTATTTTGTTGGGCTACCTGTGGATTTGGAGGGAATTTTCGCGCCAAAACGCGTGTGCTCACCATTCCAACTCTTGCTACGCCACTGTAGAACATGGGATTTGCTCACATCAACTGAGACCTCTGCACCTGCGTGATTTACATGAGTTTAGTTATTTTTTTCTGTTGTTATTGCAGATCGATTTTCGATGAGATATGTACCATGGATGTAGTTATCGAGAAAATTATGGTAAGTGATGGAGAGAAAGGAAGGGGAAAAAGGAAAAGAAGACAAATGGGATTTATTCAGAGGTTGATTTTTGTGGAGTGAGAGGAAAAACCGGAGAATCCGGAGAACAACCCTCGAGGAAAGAACCAACGATCAACTATATTTACATAGAAGTAGAATGGGCGAAATCATAGAAGGAAGGAACGAACAAGAGAATAAAAAATTGGAAGCCAAACATACTTATCTTCAACTTCAAATTTCTATTTCCCGTTTTCATTTTCCATTTGTCATCCCCAGGCTTTTGCAAAGAAGTTGGTCAATGCAGATCGTTGCTCTCTGTTTTTACTCGACACCAAAACAAATGAACTTTACGCAAATCTTTTCGACGAAGGAGACGAGGACGGTACGGGATTCAAGTTCAAAAACGGACTAGAAATAAGGTATTTAAACTTCAAAATCTTTCCGTCAAAGAGGCGATACAAATTAATTTCTTCCAACGTGAGCCTGCGTTCCTCTTTATGGATGAGACAGCGCGCACTCAAAATGGCGCATGCCTAAAGTGAGCGTCTTGCTCGTATAAAGTCATAGCCAGGCTTATTTCGTCTTTATCAAGATCAGTAACATTTACTACACTTAAGTTTTTGCTGGAATACACAGAGAGCCCGCTCTTACAACTTATCAAATTAAAAGTTGCGTGACGTATAATTCAAGTTCCTTCGAGTAAAGACTGCGCGCACCATCGTAATCATTGAAAAAATCCATTTTTAGAGATTTTAGATTTCTATATGGTAGATATCTTGAGCTTGGGCTACCTGTGGTCAGTCACCCACACAACGTAAACATAAGCTAGAGTGATTTTATTTAACCAGTGAAAGAAAAATGATTATTTAGTTTGTACTGGTTGATAACAAATCTTCTGCAAAAATAATGTGCCACTTTCCCCCCTTTCCCCCTAGCAATGTTGGCCAAGGAAGTTTTCTACACTGTAAACCGGTTGGCTGGTAAAATGCATGCGAGACAACATTGCTACGGGGGGAGAGGGGGGATGGTCCTCTTAAATACTAGGTGGCACATTTTATTTTGCAGAAGATTGTAGAGTGATTTTATTTAACCCGTGAAAGAAAAATGATTATTTAGTTTGTACTAGTTGATAAAAAACAAAAGAAAACAATGGGTTTAGAGTCTTCTACTAACTATTTTGCGTACTTTTTTTTTCACGGGTTAAATGAAATCACTTTAGACAAGTGGGTGTGTCTCAGTGTCATATATTTTGATTGTGAGAAGAGATAACTAGCTAAAAACTAGTGTGAGCTGCGTCGGTGTTTATGATGAAACAGTAATGATAAAAGGGTAAATTATACACCGTGAAAAGATGAAAAAACTTACTGACGTTTCGGACGCTAGTCCTTCGTCGGAGTAAAAGAGCTCTTCAAAAGAACGGACGCTAGTCCTTCGTCGGAGTAAAAGAACTCTCCTCTTTTACTCCGACGAAGGACTAGCGTCCGAAACGTCAGTAAGTTTTTTCATCTTTTCACGGTGTAAAATTTACCCTTTTACCATCACTCTAGTCATTTGTGTGTATCTAAGTGTCATATATTTCGATTACGTTCAATAGATTCGAAGCTACTAAAGGCATCGCTGGTTACGTAGCTTCCAAAGGGATGATACTGAACATACGCGATGCTTATAGAGATCACCGATTCAACCGAGAGGTAGACATGAAGACTGGCTACACCACGCGAAATATACTCTGCGTGCCCGTCAGGTGTAAAGGAAGGTATGGAAACACACGGAATATCCTTCGTTTGCGCATGACGTCATAGACGCCATGTTGGAAGAATTTGACAAAAGCTTTTTCAATGATTTCTTTTGTCATATCTTCCAACATGACGGCAATGGCTTTATTTGAGTTATTTTACTCTCTTTGGAATGATTGCAAACTAAGTATAGACCCCTTGCTACCCCTTGCAGCACGTCGGAATGCAGCTCAATTTGGAGGACATAACAATAGGTTTCCAATTCTCAGGAGATAGAAATCCTTTTGTTTTGTCCTTCAAATTGAACTGTTTTAACGTCACGTGCAGGGGGGTCTACTCTATTAGCTATATCAAGGGCGGATCCAGGGGGAGGGTCGGGGGGGTCGCGACCCCCCTGTCATTCCTGAGGTCAAATGGGCTTCCTGTGGTAAAAATGCGACTGGGATTCCCTTGCCCACAAAATTTACCCCTGAGACCCCCCCTTCAAAAAACCCTGGATCCGCCCTTGTATATTGCTCAACTTTCTGTGTAATAATTTGAATGTGTCAGCCACTTGTCGTGCTCAAAATCTCTGTATTTGTAACTTGTTTCGATCTTAACATATTTACTTTGTCTATTTTCTTTAGTATTATTGGTGTAGTCCAAATGGTCAATAGTTATAGGGGATTCTTTTCGACTGAAGGTAACACAATTTTTAATCCTAAATTCTTCGTTACTTCTTTATAAAAAAGGAAAAAATATATAATCTGTCAAGAAATAAACTAGTCTGTCAAAAGGATGTCAGAATTAAACTAGTTAGTCATTCCTACTCAAAAAACCCGCTCCAAAGAGTACGCTTGCCATACAGCCAATGACTATAAGGGATTATTACACGTGCTCATCTTATCCAAGAACATTTATGGAATGGAATAAACTCCCAAAGGAAACAGCACTTGCCACCTCACTGGCTTCATTTACACCTTTTGCTGTTCATTAACAGAAAATGTACATTCATTTGTGCCAATAGTTGTATCAATAACGTGTAATGTACTTTCATCAACACCACAAGTAACATCATTAGCGCGGATCAACTTTCAATAACGATAATTGAATATGCGTGTACATTCATGGGCATCAATGGACAATCAATAGCGCGTTCGTACATTCATATGCGCGGATTGTATTTTCTTGTGCGCGAAGTTCAACTTCAATAACACCAAATGACAAACAATTGCATTTATGGACAATCATTTACCCAAAAGTGAAAATTCATTAGTGCTATTAGCATAATCATTGACAATCTATAACGCGTTTGGACAATCATGAGGGTCAACGTTATATTCTATAGCGTGGTTCGACAAACATTTGCATGATTCGAATGAACAATAAGAGAAATAAAACAATCATTAGCGATTTTTAAAAAAACTATTTTAGCCTTCAATTTCTTCGCCATTTATACATCGTGGCAAATACGTTTGCATATATCTGAACCACAGATCACATTTAGCGATAGTGATGGTTGCCACATTTCTCTGGAACCCTTCCCTTCCACAAACATTTGCATGATTCGAATGAACAATAAGAGAAATAAAACAATCATTAGCGATTTTTTTTATCACTTTAAAACATATAAAAAACTCAGGAAACTGCCTCCATAATAGCGGCTGCGTAGGAGAATAGCAATTAGCTCACTTAAAGCAGCAATCAAAGCCGACATCAGCCGTCCAGAGATCCAACAACATACGAACTGTATTGGGCTGAGGCAAGACGACAAGGGATTGCTCTAGGTCTCTACAGAAAGCAGTTGCTAATGGAAGGGTTCCAGAGAAATGTGGCAACCATCACTATCGCTAAATGTGATCTGTGGTTCAGATATATGCAAACGTATTTGCCACGATGTATAAATGGCGAAGAAATTGAAGGCTAAAATAGTTTTTTTTCAAATCGCTAATGATTGTTTTATTTCTCTTATTGTTCATTCGAATCATGCAAATGTTTGTCGAACCACGCTATAGAATATAACGTTGACCCTCATGATTGTCCAAACGCGTTATAGATTGTCAATGATTATGCTAATAGCACTAATGAATTTTCACTTTTGGGTAAATGATTGTCCATAAATGCAATTGTCTGTCAATTGGTGCTATTGAAGTTGAATTTCGCGCACAAGAAAATACATTCCGCGCATATGAATGTACGAACGCGCTATTGATTGTCCATTGATGCCTATGAATGTACACGCATATTCAATTATCGTTATTGAAAGTTGATCCGCGCTAATGATGTTACTTGTGGTGTTGATGAAAGTACATTACACGTTATTGATACAACTATTGGCACAGATGAATGTACATTTTCTGTTAATGAACGGCAAAAGGTGTAAATGTACAATTTCCAACATTTATTCATTTAGTTTATTTGAAAAACTTCATTTATTTTGAGCGGTCTAAAATGCTCAACACTGAGCGAATAACCTTATTGGTAAATGTAAAAATATGTAAGAAGAAGGATAAGGAACGCACTACAATGTGATCTAATCTATAGAAATGAGACAGAGACAGAGAGAGACAGAGAGAGACAGAGAGAGACAGAGAGAGACAGAGAGAGACAGAGAGAGACAGAGAGAGAAAGAGAGATACAGAGAGAGACAGAGAGAGACAGAGAGAGACAGAGAGAGACAGAGAGAGACAGAGAGAGACAGAGAGAGACAGAGAGAGACAGAGAGAGACAGAGAGAGACAGAGAGAGACAGAGAGACACAGAGAGACACAGAGAGACACAGAGAGACACAGAGAGAGACAGAGAGAGAGAGAGAGAGAGATGTCTTTTATTTAATCTCGGGAAATTTCATCAATGTACAAATTGGTTTTCATGAAAACCGAGTTCATAGGTAATATATATAAAAAATTAATAATAACGTTAAGAATATATAGACAGATTTATGAAATAAATTCTCATCTACCCCCCAAAAATATTATAGTAATTAAAGTGTTAAGGACCAACAGACGAAAGATTCCTCTTAAAAGATTTTAAATTATTGGACAGTCTGACACTTTGGGGTAACGAGTTCCACACTTTTGCACCGTCATAAGAGAGAGCTCTTTTTAAAAACTCAGTGCTGGGTTTCGGTAACTTTAAGCACTTCTCTCTACCACGAAAATCGTAGGTATTTTCTTGAAAATAAAAGAGTTCCCTTACAGATTTTGGTGCAAGTGCATTTAAAGTCTTAAACATCATTATTGCTTTATGCTCCTTTCTTCTTCTTTGTAAGCTTTTCCAGCCTAAAGAAGTTAAAATATCACTAGATCTGACATCGTAGCTGCTTTTTGTTATTATTCTTGCAGCTCTATTTTGCATTTTTTGCAATCTTTCAGCAGACGTTACTGGTAAATTATCCCATACCACGTCACAATAGTCAAACCAAGGTAAAACGAGAGCCTCATATATGGTAATAGCTGTCTCCAAGGGGATGTAATCGCGGACTCGTCTTATGCCACTCAATCCAGAGGATATTTTTTTACAAATGTAATCAATATGAGCAACCCAAGACACCCGTTCGTCAATCACAACACCCAGAGTTTTTGCTGTAGAGACTCTAGTAATTGGTTTGCTATTTAAATATATGTGTGGTTCGGAGGTAATTTTTTTCAATTTATCGTCAGAAGCAATAAACATGTGCTCTGTTTTAGCTGAATTTAAGCTAAGTTTGTTAGCTTTCAACCAGTTATGAATATTGGAAATATCAGCGTTCACCTCGTCAAATAGAGTCTTTTGTGATGTGCCACAAGTGGTGAGACTTGTGTCATCAGCATACATTCTAGCATTTGAAAATTTGACACTATTTGGCAGATCGTTTATGTAAATAATAAATAATAATGGCCCAAGGATTGAGCCTTGAGGGATGCCGCAATCGAGTGTTCTAGAGCTAGATAAGGTATGGTTTATGTAGCATCTCTGACTACGATCTGTGAGGTAAGATTTGAACCACTTTATCGACTCTTCTGCAATCCCATAATAGTATAATTTGTGGAGAAGTATGGAGTGATTTACTGTGTCAAAAGCTTTTTTAAAATCTAGGAAAGTGACACAGTTCAATTTACCTTCATCCATATTGGTAAGCCACTCCGTTGTGGCTTCTAGGAGTGCAGTAGTAGTCGAATGAAGCGGTCTAAATCCCGACTGCTTTTGAGAAAGTAAATTATTTGAGTTTAGATACTCATATAACTGGTTAAAAACTATTCTCTCGAAAATCTTAGCAATAGTAGGTAAGACCGAAATGGGACGGTAATTATTCAAATCATCTTTGTCATTAGCTTTATGAATTGGCGTAACTTTCGCAAGTTTCAAGCCGTTGGGAAAAATCCCTTTATCAACTGATTGATTGAATAGCTTCACTAGTGATTGACTTATTACTGGTGAAGCAATCTTGATGAAATGAGATGGTATACCGTCAAGACCTGTCGCTTTTTTAACGTCAATAGAATTAATGATTTTCATAAGTTCATCAACTGATGTGTGTCGTAAGGTGAATGTTGAGCCAATTCTAATTAGATAATCATTATAAGCAGTCGGTCCATCGGGAATTAAACAAGCTAATTTAGTCCCAATTTCAGAAAAATGACAATTGAATACCTCAGCTATTTCCTTCGAGTCACACATCGATGTATCACCTGTTTTGATAGATGTTACATAAGAGCCAGATTTAGTCCTTCGTGAGAGGACTTCATTAATAGCTTTCCAGACCTCCTTTGAGTTTTTTGAATTTTGTGCAAAATGATTTTCATAATATGACTTCTTGGCTCTTTTTATCTCGTTGTTGACGCGATTTCTAATAGACTTATAATCACTCCAGTCGTCCCTCGAATTCGTTTGAGTAGCTTTTTGTTTCATTTTATCTCTATCGTACATAGCTTTCCTCAAATCAGTTGTCATCCAGGGAGACTTCTTGTTTCTTATTCGTTTTGTTTTGATCGGAGCGTGCGAGTCAAGAACAGAGAGAAATAACTCTTTCCATCTGTCCCACATGTCATCCGGGCTTTCCTTATTATCCAAACAATCCCAAGGGAGTGTTGCTAAATCCATAAGAAACTTGTCGGAGTCAAAGTTTTTAGCCGATCTAAATGAGATCTTACAGTGATTGTTGTTTGTCGGAATTGCTATTTTCCGTATTGTATAAACCAGACTATGGTCACTGATACCAATGTGAACCACTCCACTTCGGACTACCCTATCTGGGCTATTCGTTAAGATCACATCAATGAGGGTTTTACTTTTTTCAGTGACTCTAGTTGGTTCTGTGATTAACTGCGTAAGTTGAAACAATTCAGCAGTCGTATTCAAATAGCGGGTTTGCTGATTAATATTAGTAGATAATAAATCACAGTTTAAATCCCCTAGGATATAAATTTCCTTAAACTCAGAATCTATTTTTGTTAACAC
Organism: Actinia tenebrosa; assembly: GCF_029948245.1. Classification (NCBI taxonomy): domain Eukaryota; kingdom Metazoa; phylum Cnidaria; class Anthozoa; order Actiniaria; family Actiniidae; genus Actinia; species Actinia tenebrosa. Next base: position 12,068,399 of record NW_028292578.1, read on the forward strand.
ATTTTCAAATATATTGAAAAATGAGCGTGTATCATAGTTAGGAGGCCTATAACAGGCTAAAACGGCAAAAGACTTGCTATTTGGCTTCATGATTTCAAAACACAGGGACTCTACTTTATCATCAGTTAAGTCACTACGGTTTTTCCCATTTACGCCCTTTTTCAAGTATAAACAAAGAGAGACAGAGAGAGACAGAGAGAGACAGAGAGAGACAGAGAGAGACAGAGAGGGAGGGAGAGAGAGAGAGAGAGAGGGGGAGAGAGAGACAGAGAGAGGGAGAGAGAGACAGAGAGAGAGGGAGAGAGAGTATTTTTGACATGACACTCTTTTTTGGTCTTCAGATGCGCAGTCGTTTGAGATGTTCGCGGGATACTGCGGGTTAGCTTTACATTACAGTCAGGTAAATCAAACATTGTTTGGGTTTTAAGTTGATAAATATAAAAATTTTAAAAATCACTTTTGGTATTTCCCCATTTATCTTTTCGTATAAATGAAGTCACGTTTAGTTTTACCATAAACGCATCCCACACGGAAAGGAGTGAGTATGCATTCAAAGCCATCAAAGTCACAAGCGAAATTTTGAGTTTGGTGGTCATAGCAAGGGGTTAATTATCTACGGTCTAGGGGCCGACTAACCTCTCCCTTAGGCTTTGGGCGAGCTTCCTGATCAGTCTGTAATTCTTCGGATAGCGGTGTCGTGGTCGAAATCTCCGGCGTACCCGTAAATGCTTCGCGCTGCCATACGACGGTTCAGCACTCGATATCTGAAAGTATGGTCCTAAATTCTTAAATTAACAACACAGAAACCAACAATAAAATCTGGTATTCCGAACGAAATAACCTGTTTAAGAGACTCCTTAATGCGCATGCGCCGTTAACATGCCTCTTACCCGTTCTTGGTTTTTGGACAATATTGATGTTCGATTGAATTTTTCTCATTTTTTCTGCCTTTTTTTCAGGTCTACAACTGTTTATGCCGTGCTCAACAAAAGCACCAGGTTGCGTTAGAAGTTCTAACTTACCACTGTCGTGGAACGGACAAAGAAATCGAAGAATTTGCCATGGGTTCTCAATTGGCCATGGTCCCTCCTGACTTTTACAGGTATGTTTGCTAATTGGGCCGCCTACTCAGCCAATTCCCAATTCTCTCACTAACTCAGCCGCCTACTCAGCCAATTCCCAATTCTCTAACTAACTCAGCCGCCTACTCAGCCAATTCCCAATTCTCTCACTAACTCAGCCGACTACTCAGCCAATTCCCAATTCTCTCACTAACTCAGCCGCCTACTCAGCCAATTCCCAATGTAATCGTAAATCTTGATTAGAGTTCTTTAAACTAGCAAAATGTGTGAATAAAATAAATTTTAACCCAATCTTTGTTGCTGTACTACGAAAACTGCAACGCAATCGAAACTTCAACGATCGTTGTCCGCCATCTTGAATTTTTGAGAGGAGTGAGACTGGTGAGAAGTATGCCTTGATTACATGCTCCAGTGATTTCCAGTTTACCGCCTATTTCAATTTCATAACCGCCTACCAACAATTTTATTGACAACTCTGGTATGTTGTGTCTAGTTACTATTACATCCATAGTTTCTACTTAACACCCTGATATCTCTCCTCTCCTCTCCTCTCATCCAGGGGATTTCGCTTCTCTCAGCTCAAACGAGTGATAGCCAATCAACGAACATTTTGTTCGTAGCTCAATATTTTTAACTCTATACCTGATTGAAGTTAAATTGGAGTGGTCTCTCTTCACCTGTACTGCACTGCGCTGTTCTGTCTTCTCTTCTTTTCACCACTCCTGCTGTCCTGTCCTGCCCTATCATATCCATTGAAACACAGCAAGCTTGCTCCCTCTTAATGGCCTATTGGATTTCGTCAATCCCGTGTCATGACCGTAACAGTGACCTTGTAACAATGTCTTCTTCATTCCTTTAGCTGGGACTTCGACATCCACCAGGATTACGATCTGCTGACCAAATACTTCATTCATATGACACAGGACTTTTTTGAGTCATGCCAAATCAAGTAAGTAAAGGAGTTAAAAATGGTCACCCGTAAAAAGCCGGGCGCTCGGTTAATAGAGGTGACGATTGTTCAACGGTCGGTTAAAGGAGGGTACCTCTTATTAGGTTTAGCCTTCAGGGCCCAGTTGTACGAAGGCTGGATAGCGCTATCCGAACGATAAATCATATTCAGTGGTTAAATTTATTAGATAACGGCGTCGACTTATCGACTGGATGAGGATTTATTCGTCGGATATCGCTATCCACCCTTCGTACAATTGGGCCCAGAGATGATCTCTCGGTTGTTCAAGAGAGGTGTTCGCTAATCCAAATGGCCGGTCCTACCTCATTATATATCTTATATTATTATATAATTACCAATGAAATATCTATTTTTCTCTATTTCGAAAAATTGATATCTTCACACGTGAAAATAACATGTTGCTTTCACGTGTGAGATAACACCATTGCGATGGCTATTCAAACAAAAACAAAAAAAACAAAAAAAACGGAAAGAATTGCCTGAAAAACTTCATTGATAATTATATAATAAACAGAAGATTACATGGCCGCTTGGAGATACGAATTTTATCTTCTCGTGTTGAAAATCTCTCACGAGTGAACGTAGCGATCTTTTCAACACTCGAAGATAAAATTCGTATCTCCGCGCGCCCATGTAATATCCTCTATTTATTTTCTTTCAGAGTGGATCTTGAAACCATTGTTCGTTTTACCCTGATGGTTCGTAAGTGTTACCGAGACATTCCCTATCATAACTGGGCACACGCCTTCTCAGTTTCGCACAGTGTCTACATCCTTCTTCGTAAAAACAAGAATCTCTCTCCACTCGAGGTAAAATACAAGACACTTAAAAGTATATTACAGTAAATGTATAGCGCAGTTTTCATACCAGTGGTAAAGAAACGGCAAATTTGTAGTCGTACTGTAGTCGTACAATATCTTAACCGTAACCGTAACTACGCGCTGTGATTGGATAAGTTACTGATACACAATGGGAAACAATTTCAATGTTGCGTTATGTTGTTCTAGGGCTCTATCTGTGAGTTAGCCTTGCCCTAACTTATAGATCAATCCAGAGGTTGTTTCAGGGTTCGATCTGTGAGTTAGCCGTGCCCTGACTTAGATCGGCCCAGTGGTTGTTCTAGGGTTCGATCTGTGAGTTAGCCATGCCCTGACTTAGATCAGGCCAGAGATTGTTTCAGGGTTCAATCTGTGAGTTAGCCATGCCCTGACTTAGATCAGCCCAGAGGTTGTTTCAGGGTTCAAACAAATTGAGGTTTGGTTTCTCTTTATTTCTGTTGTAGAAACTCTCTCTGTACATAGCCGGGATCTGCCATGACGTGGACCACCGCGGGAAAAACAACGCATTTATGCTGCAAACCAAAACACCTTTAGCCAACCTATACACTACGTCTACTATGGAATGGCATCACTTCCATCAGGGCGTCTTTATCTTAGAGGTATATAATTTGTTAGCAAATTAGGTTATCAACGCTGTTACTGATTTGCTGTCATGTTGGTTTAATTGAACAGGGGAAAAAATCATTTTCCCGCCGGAGCCGAGCGCGCTGAACATTTTAAAATTTATCTTATAGGTAATTTTTGGGCTGCAGTAGGTTATTAACGGTGTTACTAGTTTAATAGCCATATGCGTTTGTATATGAAGAGAGCCAAATTATTCTCCCGCCCTTTCTTACAAGTTGTAATTTTATTTTTTAGAATGAAGGACACAACGTGTTTGGACACCTGAATCCAGTCGATTATCGAAGCGTAAGTACCAGGCATCGAGCTACAAATATCTTTTAAAGAATAGTTTTTACAGGTTACTCATTTTTTATTATAATTGCTTCTTGATGCCTTGATAGGTTCTCGAAGGACTTCAAGAAGCCATTCTCGCCACCGATCTGGCCTTGTTTTTTGGCACTAGAAGCGACCTGGAAAAGATCCATCAAGACAATTCCTTTGACTGGGAGAATGAAGAACACAGGTCAAGTTTAAGTTGTTTCTTAAGCATTTTTTTTTTTTTTTTTTTTTGCTTTTTGCACACCTCTAATAGAGCATTTTTTTATCCTTTATGAAGTTTCACGAGACGATTCGCAACGACCATTTTTTGCGCAACAATGTCTCGCGAAAAATTGTTCTCGTGTAACAAGGCGCGCGGTTACAATTTTTAACGATATTTTGTTGCAGCAACGTGTTAGAATTTTTGAACGACCTTTAAGACTCACAACCTTGTTGCCATCGATTTGTGTTGCCGCGCGCAATATTGTTGCTCTAAAAATCGTATCGTGTAACATGACCTTAATGGTGCAGTGCCCTACCGTGACTGTGACAGTGCCATTTCCGAGTGTTCTGATTGGATGAAGATCAGCCACCCTTTAAATCTCACAACATTATTGCCATCGATTTGTGTTACTGCGCGCAATGTTACAAAAGGTCAACTTTTACCACAACAATGTTGCTCTAAAAATTGTTTCGTGTAACGAAACCTTATGGTGCAGTTCAATGACTGTGACGGTGCCATTTTTGGGTATTCTGATTGGATGAAGATCAGCCTCGCGTGCTCTTATTATTTCAAAAGATATCGTCAACTCTGTGCAGTGAGAATAATCATACCTTATTTCACAGACATACGAAATCTAATATATGTTCCCAAGCATTTCAAATTACTTTGACATATTTGTATTTCTTAATTTACAGAAGTTTAATTCGTCGCTTGATTATGACGGCATGTGACCTTTGTACCTCGGCAAAACCTTGGCACGTTCAGAAAACAGCTGTTAAATTGGTTTTTGAGGAGTTCTATACACAGGTACGTTTAAAGATGCGGACATCAAAGGCCTGCAACTTGTAGAACAACATTGTTAAGTCATATGTTGCAGAACTATTGTTGGAGGGGAGGGGTGTTTGAGACAAGTAGGGTGATTCTTCCCCCCCCCCTCCCCTCCCCTCCCCTCACCTGGATGTGATTAAATCGTGGGCTGATCGAAATTATTCCTTCAGGGTGATGAGGAAAAACAGAAAGGAGTTGATCCGTTGCCGATGATGGATCGCACAAGAAAGAAAGAGCTTCCTCAAAACCAGGTCAGCAGCTTAGCGCGGAACTTTTGTACAGTGTTACATACAATGTTTGTATAAACAGTACGACCCCTTATGAAGATTTCCATTGACTGCCCTCTTATTGGTCATAGATGACCTAAGAATGTTCAAAACTCACGTGGAACCACGAGTGCACTCAGTAAAGTTTTGAACATTTTAAGACTTTCATTCGTATCGTTTCCCACTCATGCAAAAAACTGCTCTACGATCTACGTGCTGTTCATTACAAAAAGTGTTCCCCACATGAAAACCACTCATTACCCAAAGAATACTTAATTTCTTTTCCTTTTCTCACAATGTCTTAAATCTGTAGGTGGGATTTCTCAAAGGTATTGTCAAGCCATGTTTTCTTTTGCTACAATGTTACATCAACGACATGGAACACCTGATGTACAACATTGAGTAAGTAGAAAAATGTTTTTCTTTGTAGTACTTTAAATTGGTAGCTTTTTCAACTGGCTTGCGTGAGCTGACTATGCAAATATGACACCCCCTCCCCTCCCCTCTTTCAATTGGATCAAACTACAGTTTACTAGCTTAGTGAAATTCCAATAGACTCCCACGGCTCGGGCATAATGTTTTCCCATTTCAGACTAAGTATTGTTCCTTTGAGAAAAAGATTCTGTTTGAGCTACATCCATATTCCTGTGCCTTCTCATGCACAACTGTGCATAACCAAAGAAATGATACTCAAGGGAATGACACATGGTCTGAAATGGGAAAAAATAACACCCGAGTCTAGGTCTATTCCATCGCAAGTGAAAAGCAAGCCTTAGAATGCTTTAACCAAGCCATGCCCACTCTTATTCACCACCATCATGTTTATACCTTTCAGAAACAACTTAGCCCAATGGGAGAAGATCGACCTGCGCCAGAGATCCCAAACACAATTACTCATACCAGAGGAAGAAAGAATCCAGCGCTCATTATCCTTCATTGATTATTAAGATATTATTAGAACCATTTATTTTATAACCTTGTATATTATCCAAAAGACCTGATCGTTGAATCACATCTTCCAAGAAGAGAAATATTTGTAAAAAGTTTTGTACAAAAAGCTGCACAAATCTAGTAAAGATATTTTATTTTTCTAAATTCGTTTTTTATTGGTACCCTTGACTGTAACTTTCACAAGTTTTAAGGCTGCGTTCATAATGTGTGGCAGGGGGAGGGGGGGGAGGCAGGTGAAAATTTGAAATGTCCAGAATATTTTTTTAAACCCCCCCTTAAAGTCATGCAAAAAAATACGATCCCCCCTAAGCAAGGCTTGTAGTTTCTTCCAAAAATTGTGCATCCCCCCCCCATTTTTCTGATAAAAATTTTCCTATCCCCCCCTTTTTCCTACCAAAATTTTCCCAATCCCTCCCTTAATTTCAAATTCCCCTGCCCCCCCCCCCCCCCTGCCATACATTATGAAGGCAGCCTAAGAATGATTCTGGAGAGAGTAAAAGTTAAATATTAATTTTAGTGCACAAGCATTACTCATAAATACAGGTTATTATATATAGACTTTTGGAATGTCTGCTGGCCTTTACACAAGCAATAGAGTGAAGTCACTAAACCCATGAAATAGATACAGTCAATGTCATTAACTTTGTCCACCGAAAAAAGACATTTAGACATTAAGACTAAAAGAAATATCATGTGTTTCATTATGTATTCTTTGCCTCGTGTGCGTCAGCCTAACTTTGAATGTAAGATTCAACTAGTCAATCGAAAATCCAGAATGCCCAGACCATTTAGTGAGGATATACGATGGAGAATGGTATTTCAGCATTTGTTTTATGCCGAAACATTCAAGGAAACACGTGATATTTCTTTTTAGTCTGAATGTCTAAATGTCTGAATGTCTTTTTTCAGTGGACAATGTTAATGACATTGACTGTATTTATTTCACTAATACACATTAGTAGACCATCCCTAATTCCATTTTTTGTGTGTCTATTACACCTTGAATAACATTCTTATTTCACAGGTTAAATGTCTTTATCCTATCTTAACAAACCTAAGCAATACTGAATTGAATTTTTAAAAAATGATTTGAGTTTGGATTTTCAGATGCCAGTAACTCTGAGTTAATACAAGTTACTGTGCTGTCACACTCACATGAAATCTAATCTATTGAATTGATAATAGTTAAATAATCCTAATAGCTGTTTGACCTTTGTCAATAACCTTTATAGTAAATTTAGGTGTACTGTTATCCCAATAGCCCACCTCCGAGATATGCTTCGATTGTCACGCACAAAGGTTTCAAAATGCTCAGTCATTCGTGACAGGTCATGCTGAAACCTTTGTGCGTGACAAGCGAAGCATATCTCGGAAGTGGGCTATTTAGACCACAACATGGCCTACTTCTATAAGACTAGTTGCAAACAAAGACATAATACTCAAGTGAATGACAATACATATCTAAAATGAGAAAATATTACACAGTGCTTGTGATTGGCATGTGAATTGAATTACTTATTTTGTGATTCTTGATATTTTTTGACAAATTCTTTAGTTAATTTTATATAATAATCAGGTCCTTCAGGAGTGTAGTCATTGTAAGTAATTCCTGACACTTGCTTGGGAATAGCTTCTTCAATCTGTGTTCCTTCGTGCCATTCATTGAACGATGTTATTGAAATAATCTCTGGTTTAACACTGATTGCAGCATTCCAGCTTTTCTTATAATACTCCCCACCTTGCCGAGACCTAGTATTCTGAGAATTCCAAGGCCGAACTCGAGTGTCGATATACCCTGGGCCAGCACTTGGGATAAAAAGGGTCCCAGTTTGGGTGGCATAAGCAGAAAGCTGAGGCCATATTCTCCACGTCGAACCATATGTAAAGCCATCCGTAGCAAAATAGGTATATAACCCATCAAATCCACCAATGAGGATAGTATCCTTGTGTGTTGCCTTGACAATCAATCCTATGAAAATACAGTCATATTCTGTATTCCGAATGCTGTGGGAACCCTGTGGCTTTAGCAGCTTTGCCCAGTCTGCGTCGGGGGTGAGATATGAGTCATAAATGTAAAGTAATGGCAACATTCGACCATCTTTATGCTTGTGCTTATAAAATGCCTTATGCTCGGCATACGTCTTAACAATATACTTCACGTCTTCATGTAGTGTCTTGTCGTTACGGCCCTTATAAGGCTCTATATGTAAGGTCACTTTTAAATTGTACATTAAAGCAATCTCTAGCAGTAGAGGTATTAAAGTGTCTGGGGGTCCACCTTGGTCGTCAGCTTTTCCAGGGGGGTACCACGACACGGCAAGTACCCCAATGCCCGCCCTACAAAGCTGCTTCATGTGATTATGAATCACTTTTGGGTCCTTTGAGCTGTACGGCCCAAGAGCTGGGTAATAATTGGCTCCGATATCCTCCGGGGGCACGTGGGTACCCTTTGCGTATTTCTTGGCTATAAGAGGATCCCAGTGTGGCAAATACTTGTGATTCCAGTGTACATAATTGCCATTTTTTGACGGATCCCCATACCACATGTAATAAAATATATGAACGCTATAATTTGGTGGTTGGGCGAGAAGCTCTAAGTTCACATCTCCGGTTGTTGCTTTTTCCTCTGTAACAACAGCTTTCCCAGCTTTCCTTAATCTTGCTTCCTTCTTCTCTTCTTGTTCAATAAAATCAAAGAATGTTGAATTCAGAGTTCTATTTCTTTTCATTAAATCTTTCAAATATTCTTTGGGGTCCAAGTATCTCTCCCAGTCTCTCGTTATCTTGGACTTCCTAACTTCTTCTTCATCTTCAACCTCACTTGACGAAATTCTACGCATTATAAACACGCATCCAAACAAAAATACAGCTGCAGCTGCAAGGTAAATGAACTTCCTACGTCTGCGACCAAGATTGAACGCCATAATTTCCCAAATTGTTTTCTTTCGATTATTTTTTTTGACCTAAATTTTGGAAAGTGTATCAAGTTACACTCCAGTAGATCCTCCAGTAGTTATAATTAGATATTATGAAGATCGGCTCAAAAAATTGCAATATTTGTCTTCCACGTAAAAACCGCCCACACTATCCGATTTGTTAACAAAAAATCAACTTAAGATGAAAATAAAAATGGAAAACACAGATTAAAACTACACGAGGAGGCTCTTAAATTATTTACAACAAAATATCCGCCATCTTGGATTATGAAGGTGCGAACAATAACAACCAGCGGATATAGCTCCTGCGCATGTGCTTCCGGAATCACAATGGCTGCCCAAAGGAAGAATTAGAAAAACTCGTCCAAAAAAAAAATAAATTTTCGCTGAATTTCACCGCGAAAAATTAAATTTTTGTGTCATTGGTGATGCATTGATAATGCGGCTTTTGGACTTTGGCGTCTAGGATGGATTTAAAGCCCATTGTAACGTGTAAGTAGACGTTAAAGTTGTCAGAGACGGTCGAGAAAGATTTTGTTTTGAAATTGAAAGTGATTGTCAGACTTGGCTTGCACGGTGTATCTGATAAGACAGTTTTCCTACTTTGTGGCTTGTGCTAAAAATTATATCTGCATTCAAAGAAAATGTCTTCTTCTTAAAAAGACTGGAATTTCCAAGGGGTGGCGACGGTCTGAGGAGTGTATATTGTGTAGTTTCAGAGAATATCCATACCTCCCCCACAGAGGGGGATTTGAATTTCCAAAGGGGTGGCGAGGGTCTGAGGAGGGTATATTGTGTAGTTTCAGAGAATATCCATACCTCCCCCACAGAGGGGGATTGGAATTTCCAAGGGGTGTGGAGGGTATGAGGAGGGTATATTGTGTAGTTCTAGAAAGTATCCATACCTCCCCCACAGAGGGGGATTGGAATTTCCAAGGGGTGGGGAGGGTATGAGGAGGGTATATTATGTAGATCTAGAAAATATCCATACCTCCCCCACAGAGGAGGATTGGAATGTCCAAGGGGTGGGGAGGGTCTGCGGAGGGTATATTGTGTAGTTCCATAAAATATCTATTTCTCCTCCACAGAGGGGGATTGGAATTTCCAAGGGGTGGGGAGGGTATGAGGAGGGTATATTGTGTAGTTCTAGAAAATATCCATACCTCCCCCACAGAGGAGGATTGGAATGTCCAAGGGGTGGGGAGGGTCTGCGGAGGGTGTATAGTGAATCTCCTCTAAATTCCTTTATTGAATTTCCCAGTATAATCATGTTAGAGGAGAGAGAAGATGTCTATGAGGTAATCATGTAATCTGTTAACAATTACTCTCCACATTTTTTGTAGGTTATGGAGATAAAAGTGTCTACACTCAATTAAACCCAGAGCTAGAACGAAGGCTTCCAGATACAGCTACAGAATGGAGAAGGTATTGAAATTTCCAGTTTCCACAATACAATAAACAGATCCCAATAATCTTTCCCTGTATATTGTACACAATTTTGCTCAGTCATACATAATAATTGTTGCACAGATCATTTGGCAGGCCGCCAAAGACAGTAAAATTAAAGGCACGGTTCGTCAACCTGCAGGAGAGTATGCTGGTTGGAGATATAGAGAAGGCATCAAGTTTACATCGGCAGCCTTTTTTCCACATCTATTGGACTGATTGCCAGGTGAGAACATGTCATTATTTGTAGTATACCTCCCCCACAGAGGGGGATTGCAATTTCCAAGGGGTGGGGAGGGTCTGAGGAGGGTATATTGTGTAGTTACAGAAAATATCCATACCTCCCCCACAGAGGGGATTGCAATTCCCAAGGAGTGGGGAGGGTCTGAGGAGGGTATATTGTGTAGTTCCAGAAAATATCCATACCTCCACCACAGAGGGAGATTGGAATTCCCAAGGAGTGGGGAGGGTCTTGTAGTTTCAGGTATATTCTAATTTACAATAACATTTTATCAACTATTATTATTTATCTTCAGGATGTTGATGAGTATAGGAGTAAAGTGAAGGACAGTATCAACGAATGGCAGAGAAAGCTCAAAGACAGAGGCATCGTTGACAACTTGATTGTCCAAGTTATTGCTCAGGATTCTTTGAAAGGAAATAAATCCAAGATACAGTTTAGAGGATCCGTCTTTGATAAAATTAAGAGTGACTTTGGAGGGAAAACCAACGACAGGTTAGCTATAATATATTTCAAAAAACATTGTCGGACAAAAAATATTGTCAACCAGTATGTCCAAGATTGGAAATGGGTGATCTGAGAGTACACAGAATTTTTGTCCTGTATTCCATCCATACAGTACAAGTCAGGGCTCCTAAAGTACTGTATGCTATGATTTGTGACTAGTATATTTCCTATTCCAGAGTGGCCCAATTATGGGAACCAATGAAAGAGAGTCAGTTTACAAAGTCAATAGAATCCTGGCAGAGTCTCGTGGTCAAGTTGCGACAGCTACTCTTAATCTCTTTCAATCGTCACCTCGGCAAGTTTGAAGACAGGGTTCGAGCATTGAGAGAGAAGAGGACAGAGCCAAGATGGAGTTTTACAACTTATTTTCTTCTTCATGTAAGAAAGTTGTGTTGATCTATTCACCTTTAATGGGCATATTGTTTTCCCATTTCAGAACATTTCTTAGAGGCTAATGGGATGAAATGTAAGAGAAATTCAGACAGGGAAACAGGTTGTCGAAACGTCAGTCCCATCAAATGGTCCTTCTCAGGACTACATCCACCCAGATGATCATAATACGAATATTGTTACTTCAATAAACAAAAAAAGGAATAAAAGTAGACAATGAGATAAAATAGGATGGGATAAGAAGAAGATGAGATACTCTAACACTAAATAGATTACACTTGTAACTTATGTTATATTTGTTCACTGTTTGTTCAGGAAGAGCTAGCATTTGTTTTCGAAATGATGGGTCTGTATGAGGAAGCGCTGATACAGTATGACGAGATTGATGCTCTTCTGACACAGCTGATCATCAATTCTAAATATGGAGGTAAAGAACTTTCTGTTTGTAAGGAATGAGAAGGTTTAGAGCGATAAGTTTTGCTGACAGCATAAGGTAATTACTTTGACAAGTTAATTGCATCATAACTATCCTGCACCATTGTCACAATAATAATCATCCTCATCAAAATCATCATCATCATCATCATCAAAATCATCATTGATATCATCATCAACACCATGCATCATCATCATCATTTTAAATTTCACCATCATAACGGTCACCATCATCATCATTAGCACCACCATCATCACCACCATCATTAGCACTATCATCATCAGCAGCACCATCATCCTCACCACCACCACCATCATCATCATCCATGCATCATCATCACCATCAACCATGCATTATCATCATCATCCATGCATCATCATCATCATCACCCATGCATCATCATCATCATCATCCATGCATCATCATCCATGCATCATCAACATCCTCATCCATGCATCATCATCATCCATGCATCATCAACATCATCATCCATGCATCATCATCATCATCATCTATGCATCATCATCACCATCATCCATGCATCGTCATCGTCATCATCATTATTATTGGAACTGATAATGACCTACATTCTGTCGAAGCATGTCTTCAACAAAATTCAAAAGTGTAGTGTTTTTCATCAAAATTATTGTTGTTGATTATGATATTTTTTATTGCAGAGTCATTAGCTTGCATTGATATCTTCATGCGTGAATGCAAGTGTTGCGACGGGGCCCCAATGAGCAGAGAACCCCAGTTGTTCCTGAGAGAGCTCATCAAGACCCAAGAAGCAACATTTGTTGATCTGCGCCACTACTTGTTCGCACGCCAATGCAAATTGCTGCTCCAGCTGCGCAGACCTTGGGAGATTGCACAGCGAACTCTGGACTTCTTACACAACCTTGTGCATGAAGTAGAAATCTTGAAGGTAAGTGTGAAATATTGCCAGAACGATTATGGCCCAGCAAAATCAGAGGACTGATTGCTCATTTTCTGATTGCTCATTTTCTGATTACTCCTCACATGCTTTTTAAGTAATAATGTATTGCATAATGAGAAGCATGAAAGTGCATTTTCTAGTTCTCTAATTTAGCATGAGCCTCATATTTGGTGTACATTTGCAGGTCAGTATGCCAACAGGCAGTATAGCATGCTGCATTGTACTGACAGTGTTGGAGGTTATGAGAGCATGTTTTAAGCGGTACGGGGAGGAAGACATCATATACAGCCTGCATTTTGCTCATCTGTATCAGTATGCGAAACACAAGGTATGAAATAGACAGGAATGACAGGCAAACACTGCCCATCGTGTGCTATCAACCAGAGAGTATTCTATTGCTTGGTATCAATCAGCTGAATGAATCTCATGAATCTCATTACCAGCCTACAATGACAGGCAAACACTGTCCGTCATGTGCTATCAACCAGAGAGTATTCTATTGCTTGGTATCAATCAGCTGAATGAATCCCATGAATCTCATTACCAGCCTATGGTGAGAGGCAAGCGCTGAACATTAGCTTAAAAGATACCATATATTTTACATGTAACTTTATCAAACCTAAGGTTTATTTTATGTTTGCAGCTGGAAGAGGTTGGTCGTCATTGTGCTCTCCTCCCACACATGATGCCTAGTGAGACAGAGCTGCAGGTTGTTTGTTCGTTGTTGTCTGGCATCGGCAAAAACCAAGAAGAAGGTGATCTAATAAAATATCTCAATTTCTTCATTCTATAGTACATTATCATTTAATTCTGCAAAGAATTTGCATGATATGAGATTAGATAATGCCTGATACGCATGTATGTACATATCAGGCTAGTAACATTAGACTGGCTTTCACATATCAGCACTTCTCATCTGCTCGCCATCGGGTACAATAGAGTTTAGAGAGAGTTTGAGCATCTCTATGCAAGACGAGCCAAAATACAAGTGACGAGTAAAAATGGTCAGATGCTTAGACAACTGATAACCTCTAGTTATCACCCCTCTGGCTCATTAGCATTACAGTATGTAGGATAGGAGCTGCTGTCAAGCTGCATGACAAAAAGCACAAGTGATAAGTGATAAATTTCTAAAAAATCTACAAAGATTTCACTGTTGTATCACAGCGTGGAACAATCACAACAGAGCTAGGCTCCAAACTAAGTGAAAGCCCAGAGATCGAATTAGAATTTAGAAGTTGAGTTTTGAGAAGGGAAGAAAACTGGAGAACCCAGAGAAAAACCCTCAAAGCACAGGAGAGAACCAACAAACAACTATACTCACATACAACATTGAGATCGGCAGGACTTGGGCCGCATTGGTGAGGGGCTGTGCATTAGCAGCCCACACTACCGATGCTTCCCTGTAAACAAGGGGATAGGGGGATGGGATGGCTTGCTTCTATACTCAATCTTGGCATTTCTCAATCAATTTTCTGTCTTTTCTACAGGCGAGTTAGCTTCAAACTCTCCAACCAAAAAACTTCATGAAGCATTATCATCTAAGCATGCTTTTCAAAAGCTTTATCTGGTATGAGCTATTGAATTTTGTTGTTACTGCTACTGGCTTATCCTAAACTTATAACACTTTAAACATATTGCCACTGGTTGCCGCTATATCATTGAAGTAGTCCATTATTTTGAAATTCAAGTTAAAAACTCATCAATAATTCATGAAGGAAACACAATAGAAATCATTACCATGAAGGAGGTTTTATATCTGATATAGATTCATCTTCATTTGCATAAACTTAAACTTGGATTTTCTTTATCAAACTTGGTTCATTTCGTAAAGAATTCGATACAATATTAGAACATACATCATGAGTTTTTTAAGCCATTTAATAAACAGTACATACAGTGTTTGTATGGTAGATTCTTACGCCAATCACTTATTCTTACACTGTCATGTTTTATATCTTAATCAAAATTTTCTCTCTCTGTAGGAATTAACTGAGACAGCTATCAAAATTTTCAAAAATATTGGACGGACTCGTGCTGCAAAGTCTCTCGGCATGGAGCTGGCCGAGTTCTTTATGTGAGTAAGGCAGAGTGTGCTGTACACATCGTATATCATGCATCATCATTATCACTACCATCCTCACCACCATTATCATCATCATCATCATCCGTCATTAACAACATTGTGAAAAATCAACATGTGAGTTGAGTGTTGTATGTTTTAAATATAGAATGAAGTGTGTGTGGAGGGAACCTCACGAATGTGCCCCTTACGGGGAGTGGTGGTTGTAAAAATATAATTATTTTTATTGCATCATCACTATCATGCACCATTAGTCATCAGTATCATCAATGATATTATCAGTTTCATTCATCATCATCTCAAACATCATCATCATCATCATCATCATTATTATCATCACCATCATCATGCATCATCACCGTTATCATCATTATCATCATCATGGACATTTTTACCATCATCTTGATGTGAATGTTTGTGTCATATTCTCTTGAGTATTATTTCTTTTTAAATTCACATCCTCAAGTTCTATGGAAATTACCAGGCAATAACTAATAAAGTATCTGGTTTTCTGATGTGTAATGGTGTTTCAGGTGTCGTGAAGAGTATAACCAAGCAGAGCCATTGTTAATGAGTGTGTATCAGGTGTACCGCCATGAGAGATGGACTCTTCTTGCTACACAAGTACTCATGAAGCTGGTTGTATGTCAGAAGAAACTCAAATACCTTGATAAATATCCTTTCTTACTGGTCTACTAGTCTACGTTGTCTGTCTGTCTGTGTTTTGTTTGTCTGCATGCTCGCTTGTCTGTCTGTGTTTTGTCTGTCTGCATGCTTGTCTGTCTGTCTGTGTTTTGTCTGTCTGCATGCTTGTCTGTCTGTCTGTGTTTTGTCTTTCTGCATGCTTGTCTGTCTGTCTGTGTTTTGTCTGTCTGCATGCTTGTCTGTCTGTCTGTTTTTTTTTGTCTGCATGCTTGTCTGTCTGTCTGTTTTTTGTCTGTCTGCATGCTTGTCTGTCTGTCTGTGTTTTGTCTGTCTGC
Source organism: Actinia tenebrosa (assembly GCF_029948245.1). NCBI lineage: Eukaryota > Metazoa > Cnidaria > Anthozoa > Actiniaria > Actiniidae > Actinia > Actinia tenebrosa. The sequence continues at coordinate 12,084,435 of NW_028292578.1, forward strand.
ATGCTTGTCTGTCTGTCTGTGTTTTGTCTGTCTGTCTGGGTTTTTTTTGTCTGCATGCTTGTCTGTCTGTCTGTTTTTTGTCTGTCTGTCTGTTTTTTTTGTCTACATGTTTGTCTGTCTGTCTGTCTGTTTTTTGTCTGTCTGTTTTTTGCCTGTCTGTATGCTTGTCTGTTTGTCTGTTTTTTGTCTGTCTGCATGCTTGTCTGTCTGTCTGTGTTTTGTTTGTCTGCATGCTTGTCTGTCTGTCTGTTTTTTGTCTGTCTGTCTGCATGCTTATCTGTCTGTCTGTTTTTTGTCTGTCTGTATGCTTGTCTGTTTGTCTGTTTTTTGTCTGTCTGTATGCTTGTCTGTATGCTTGTCTGTCTGTCTGTATGCTTGTCTGTCTGTCTGTCTGTCTGTCTTTTTGTCTGTCTGTCTGTCTGCCTATCCAAAGTCAACACGTACATTGGTTGCTTTCTTTGACAATGTTGACGTATGCCTACTCATGTTCCATGTTGGCTTGTGAGTCAACTCTTCCTCCTGAAAAGAAGTCCAAGTATGCACAAGAACTGCTGCAGCTGATACGAGATACTCTAGATGTTGGTGAGTAGTATGCTGATGGTAGTGGTGGTAATGGTGATAATGATGGTGATGATAATGATGACAAATGATGGTGTTGTCGATGTAAATGTTGTTAATGGTAATGATCATGATTATAATGATGTTGGTGCAGCTGTTATTTAACGATCATCATTTTTACTATATATTTCCAGAGCAGCCAATCATTATTCGTGCCGAGCCCCTTCTTCGAGTCAAGGATGTTCGCATCAAGCTTCTTAAGGGTATTGGAAGCGTGGGCGAGCGAATCAAGGTTGAACTTGACCTTCAAAGCGGACTACATGAGGTGTGTTGAACTTCTCATTTTAAAGCCATCTCTATTAACCGGTCAACAGGAGATATGAAGTTAAATAATACAGGTGCATATTCAGGGGAAGGACCCTACCCCCAACCTGCCACGCCCACTTGTTGGGGTTGCTCTATGTAACCACAGGAAATCCTCTTGCTCTTCGTATTACAGTTAATTGTTACCATCATGGTTAATGGGATGATGCCATGCCTTCCCCATAAGTACTATTAGTGGTAGTCCTATGGTATCTACTGTATGTCATTTCTTCCCATTGGAAGATTAATTGCAAGGGCGGATCCAATGGGGCAAAGAGGGGCTGAAGCCCCCCCCCCCCCCCCTTCAGCAGGAAAAAATAAAAAAAATGCTTTTTTTTATCGTTTTCCGTTATTTTGACGGAAGAAACTCAATTAGCCCCCCCCCTAAACTCAATCAGCCCCCCCTAAACTCAATCAGCCCCCCCCCAACTCAATCAGCCCCCCCTAAAATTTTGGCTAGATTCGCCCTTGAATTGCTATAAGCAATTATTTGGGGGAAGGGGAGGGAGAGAAGATGACTCGCTGAGGTTAGGGGGAGTGACAACACATAGAAAATCCAGGATACGCCCATTAGTACCCCATAATTTTTTTGATGTTTTCCCTGTTTTCTTTTCCAGGAAGTGACGTGTCGCCGTATCAGTTTCAGCCTTCATTCATCAGACCTCAGGCGAGGCAGTAGTCTTAACTCCAGCAAAAGATCTCTCAGGGCCATGTCCCCTACCGTCCAGGAAAACGTTATATCCTCTGCAGCCATGTCTGAAGAAGACCTCTCTGATAAGACCAGCGAGGGTAAGAAGACCTGTGTTATCTGACTGTACCCTGAAACAACCTCTGGGCTGATCTACGTCAGGGCATGGCTAACTCACAGATTGAACCCTGAAACAACATCTGGGCTGATCTAAGTCAGGGCATGGCTAACTCACAGATTGAACCATAAAACAACCTCTGGACTGATCTAATTCAGGACGTGGCTAAGTCACAGATCAAACCCTGAAACAACCTCTGGGCTGATCTAAGTCAATGCCCAGTATGATAACTGTTCAGTGTTTGTTATAGATGCCAGTGACGTAGGGTCCAATGACGATGGGCTTGACCCTCCTCACCTAACAAGGGTTGACTCAGCCCAGTCTGTTCGTACAGAGGACCCTCCCATGGCGAAGGATGAGTCAGAAGCGACCCTGGAGTGCTGTAATGTGCCTTTACTGTTTGGCATCAATCATTACACTCTAACCGTCCAGGTAATACCGCTGTTTAGAATTCTCTGTTGCTTCAGAATTTACATAGGAGGCAGCATGGTCGAGTGGTCATAGCGTTGGTCCCGCAATCCGGTGGTGCTGGGTTCGAGTCCCGCTGTAGCCACTAGCTGAGACTGTATTTGTCCTGATTTCGGATTAGTTCAGATTCAGTTTCTCGACCATGCTTGTAAATAGCCAACTGGTTCGCCTCTGGGTTGCCAGTTGGGATATTTAACAGTATTATGTTTATATTCATCTATTTCAGTTCATAATTTGTCTACCCAATTAGCTCTGAAGAGCTAAATACATTGAGACGTAAATAAAGTGGATTTATTTTTTCATTTATTTTATTTTATAACATTGTTCTGTTTTTGGTTTCAGGTCCCAGAGGAGGGTCAGTACTTCTTGAAGCAACTCTGTGTAGAGATTGGCCAGCTGAACTTTGTGTGGCCACAGATGAATCTCACCAGGGAGGCTAGCGGATTCTCTGTTGTATCAGATCCCCCTAAGATCACCGTGTCTAGTAGTGGTAAGAAACTCCTTTAAACTCATCTGTCAAATATCCATTTTTCCTTGATATGCAAATGATGCCGATGCCAGGTGTTGGAGGAGAAATTCAACAATGGAAAGTATTATTTGACACTGGGTTTACTTTTGTTCTATGTTCCAATATGAGGCAATAGACCGTTTAGGTTAAGTGCGCATCCAAATAAATAAATAAATTGACTTTTTTTAACGAGGGTGACATACATTACTGGTAACCCAGTAGTTTCCATTATGGCCCTCCTACAATTAATAAACTGAAATGAAATGATCAAATGAACATAAAGCGTGTTAAGAATCCCAACTGGTAAGGAGGCAAACCAGTTGGCTATTTACAAGCATGGTCGAGAAACTGAATCTGAACTAATCCGAAATCAGGACAAATACAGTCTCAGCTAGTGGCCTCAGCGGGACTCGAACCCGGCACCACCGGATTGCGAGACCGACACTATGACCACTCGACCATGCTGCCTCTTGACCGGCAACGATACCAGAACCGGAGCTTATAATGAGGATTACAGTATCATACATTTCTATGAACTTTTATTCAATAAGAACTCATAACATTGATTATTCTCCTCTTTAAATATAAAACTGACTTTTCAATTCTACTGAATTTGCGTTTTTCAGTTTTGTGACCCGTCAAGTAGGATGCGCACGCAACCTTGAGAAAACGGTCTATATAGCAGTACCTTGAATTTCTGAGACATGTTGTCATGGTGATTCCCAGGTGATCTTTTCATCGCCTGCGAAGCATGTCTCTTTTACCTGTAAAGACCTGAGACTCCCCCCTTCCCTTGCCAATAGCCCTCACGGCCATTTTTTGACCCATTTCCTGCCAAAAAACTAAAAAAATTACTGCTTTAAATGGGCTTTTTATTTCCTTAGATCTTCTTGCCGGTCTGTCGCAGCGAGTACGCATCACCATCTCAGTAGGTCCAGGCTCAATAGAACCAAACTCCAAACTCGAAATAACATCCAAGACAAACCTACAGCTACACCAAATCACATCAGGAACAGCGTACATCTCATCCAACCTGGAAACCAGTCCCAAAACCGAGCACCCTTATAAGGTTACCTTCCCATCATTCCACGAGGGCGATGACGTCACCTCGGCCGTTGCCATAGTGACGCTACCTCGTTGTGGGCCTTATGAGAAGATGGAGTTTGATCTGGTGGTGCTGGCGCCGTTGAGTAAGCAGAGCGAGATGGAGGAAATCACAGAGCATCTGATGATGTTCTCTTGCAAGTGGCTTCAACCTTGTTCGTTCTCCGAGCTTGTTTGCTCGTTCAGACGGCCCTTCACTGTCAGGCATATCGTGCACTGCTCTAACGAGAGGTAAATAGTGATTAACACATGTTAATATCTTGATATCATTTTTATATATCGCGAACAAGCGAGTCCACGAGCGAGTGAGTTATATGATATGAAAAACGAGCGAATAAAAACGATATCAAGCTCTTAACATGTAATAATTTGTTTATTGCACATTAAGTTCGATAAAATAAAAAAACTCACGGCTTCCAGGTTACCGTGAAGTGATACCTTATCTACTACGTCAATCATATGATTTTTATTTTATGGCTTCGCGGTACTGATAGCGAACCTAAATGTGTAATAAAACAATATGGTACAAGATCAATATGGTACAAGAAGACACATCTCAGATAAAATGGCGGGAAAATGGCTCGCGCTTGTCTTATTGTATTGGCTACGAGATCAATATGGTACAAGAAGACACATCTCAGAAAAAATGGCGGGAAAATGAATCGCGCATGTTTTATTGTATTTTTCTTTGTTTATAGGTCATTCTTAGCATGTGCAAGGAGTATAATTTTCTAGTTTGATATCCGTTTGCGACCTTTATGTCCTTTATTTTCTTTCTTTCTTAGTCGTTTCATTCAAACAGTAATAGCTGGAAGGAGCCCAATACCTTTACATGTAGATGCGCCTACACTCACGATAGCCGATTGTCCAGCGGTTACGACTACTCCGGTCCATAACGAGGCGCCATTCGTAAGTAAAGTCGTCACAGGTCTCTTCTACCTTGTGCTCTATCCTGCTTTCTTCGTTATTTAAACATGTTTTACATTCAATATACATTCTTTGCATTTTATTCTTTTTTTCCCTTCCTTCCTTTTTTTAGAGTCTGACTGAAGGACAAGAGATGTCACTACTTTGGAAAGTTGAGAACAGTGAAGGTAGAAGCACCCCACTTCCCACTCTCCTACCCCACCCTCCCCAATCCACTTTCCCACTCTCTTCAATCCCCTACCCCACCCTCCCCAATCCCCTACCCCACCCTCCCCAATCCCCTGCCCCACCCTCCCCAATCCCCTGCCCCACCCTCCCCAATCCCCTGCCCCACCCTCCCCAATCCCCTCCCCCACCCTCCCCAATCTCCTACCCACCCTCCCAATCCCCTACCCTACCCCACCCTACCCAATCCACTATCCCACCCTCCCCAACCCCCTACCACACCATCCTCAATCTCCTTCCCCACCCTCCCCAAATCTCTACCACACCGCCCACAATCCCCTACCCCAACCTTCTCATCTTCTACCCCACTCTCCCCTTACCCACCTCCCAAATTCCCTACCCTTCCCTTATCAATCCCCCACCCACCCATCCTTATCCCTTACCAATTCCTTAGCCCACCCTCCCCAATCCCCTACCCCATTCTTTTTGAATATGTTGCTTACTTACTAAACTGAGGTTTTCAGAGAAAAACTCTCATTTTCCTTTTTCCATTTCAATATCCAGCATCTTCTTCACCACAGCTTCTCGACTGCCAATTGAAGCTGAATTTCAGAAACAAGGTACGTCGAGGTTTCAACAAAGTTTTAGAAAGTTTGGGAGTCGTAGACTACACCCTACCCCACCCCCATCTGTTTGATACCTGCTTTTAATTTTTTTTTTTTTTTTTTTTTTTTTTGTTGTTGTTGTCAGGAATCAGATAATTTGGATGAATGCTGCTGCTATCTTTATGATTTTCATTGGGAAAACACAAAAGTAAGTAATTTTTGACGTTTATTTCCTTTCTCTTTCTCTATATTTTTCTCTTTTTTTTTTTTTTTTTCTTTTTTTCTTTTTCTTTTTCTTTTTTCTTTAACCTTCATTCCTTTTTGTCATTTCGTTTACGTTTTTCCTTTATTGATTTAATTGCATTTTTAAGGTTAATTTAAAAAAGAAGTTTATATCGATGGTTAATAATGTCATAGCTACGTCACGCACGTCAGGTCACGCACGTCACGTCAGGTCACGCACGTCACCAACTCTTAATAACGCATTATTCATGTCATTTTACAAAAAGTAAAATGAAAACGAACGCGTTCACCATAATCTGATAGTTTTTGTACTTTTTACATTAGACCACTTACAAGATCATCTTAATGTCGTAGGGAAAAGAAAAGTTTTTTTTTAAATGGTGGGCTTCTTATAAATAATCCAATATCTCTAGCAAATTTTACCGATATTCGCTCCCTCTTGATGCAAAAAACGAGTTACTGAGGTTGGTCTTCGCCCGTGCGAAGGCGTTAAATCACGCGCTAAAATGTGAACATTAGGAATCCACTGGATTAAACGCTTAAGGCACCATAAAGAGGTCTTCAAACTGAAATAGTAGCGCACACAGAGTGCTATTTACAGAAATTGCAATATCCTGAGTCCGTGTTGAAGGATGATTGTGCCTTACTTAATTGAGTAAATGTGCCGAAAGACACGTTCCCCTGAAGCCTTCAAGCTACTGGAGGAATATATCGCTCATAAAGAATCTGGAAATCTTCCTTTATACCCTTTTTCGTACCAGATCAATTCTCTAGTCAAAAGATTCCGAAAAAATATAATTCCATTGATTTTAATATCCTGGTTGTGATTTAGTCCATGTGGGATCAAATTAGCGTACAAATACGCATGCGCGCATCTCTAATCTACACATTTTGAAGTAGGACTGACTCTATGTCAGAATCTTTCTTCTAAAATACCTCTTTCTTAAACAATTCAGACCTTGTTTACGATCCAGTCCAGGATAGAAGCTCCAGGATCGGACAATAAACTCCACAAGGGAACTCTCTGTAGACTAAATATTACCATCATTAATACCCATGGAGCGGACCAAGTGTCCTCACCCCCCACCCCAACGGGAAAACAACAACGGGAACTCCTGTACGAAGTCGCCGTGGACACTAACTTATGGATAATTTCGGGTAAGAATAGTGGTGTAGTTGCCATGCCGATGGTTTTCATGGCAACATGTGACGTCACCCTTGACGTCATACCTCAGACTGGAGGGTATTTACCGTTCCCGGATGTAAAGTTAAAATCGTACGAATGGCATAACGAGGAGAAAGAAGGCGAGAAGAAATCAGAAACTACTGATAAGGATTCTGAGAAAGAGTTACAAGAAAGTGGAAGTAAAAACGATTCGGAGAAAAACCCGGAACAAACGGTGAGCGCGAAGATTTCGCCGAAGGAACCGCCCGTTGTGAAGCCATTTAAATGTGGACAAGTTTACAATGCCACACAAGCCATTCAAGTGCTGGTGTTACCAAGCAACAAGGAATGTTTATGACTCATGACGTGGTTGACAGTCACTGGAGGAATAAGGTTGATTGATAGTGATGGGATAGGAAAAGCCATTGTAGTGTTTGAGTAGGAACGCCCGAAAAGATGGTGACATTTTAAACAATTATGCCTTCAATATAGGCAGTTCTCTGGAGCTGTGATGAGATGAGCAAAGTTGAACAACTGAAAACCCATTATTATGCTTAGAGAATATTCAGAAGATGCTAAAAAATCAGGTATCGATAAGCAGGAAGCCGTTGAAGTGTTAGTAAAATAAATGGATAAAAAGGCACTAAAATTAGGAGATCGCCAAGAAGCTATTGAAGTGTTCATTGTGTCAAAGATGATAAAATGCCATTGCAATGTGGTCAGGCAAAGGAGACAAAAAAGCCATTGAAATGCCGGAAGAAAATTCCAAAGAAAACCATTGCAATGCTGGTAGGGAAAATGAACATAACTACATTGAAATGCTATAGGAAGAAAAGGTCAAACAAAATCAATACAATGATGGTGGGCAAAAATGAATAAAAAAACCATTGAAATGTCAGGAAATACCTTTTGAAATTAATAGGCTTGCAGTAGTCAACAAAATTTCTATAGAAACAGAAATAAGGGAAAACGGTTTTCTTGGGATAAGGAGGTGAAATATTTGAAAAACAGTTAAAATGTTATAAAAAAAGCTTTTAAAAAACGAGATTGATCCAAATTCAATTCTCTCAATTTATTCCATTCAGTAATTTTCATTTAGCTTGTCATATCTTAAGAAATTATTAGCCTTGTAGATATTATCCTAATGATTATTAATGCCTATCGCTTCTAATAAAGGAGAAAGGGAGTTGTAGTTAGTTGCGTAGTAATGAAATAGTGCGCAGACTCGGAAAGATAATGTAACCACAGGAAACCCAATTTGAGTGTGTTTAAAAGATCTCTATGACAATTGAAAACTAAATTACCTTGCATGGGCTTCTAGATATACGAAACGCGATGTATTGTGGTTTTGCTTGGTTTCTGAAGTATCCCAGAATTCCCTGCGGGATACATTCGTGCTCGGCCCAAAATAGGTTTTGAAATTCGTCCAAACCCGCCATATTGAATGATGTCTTTTATTGATGTCATCCAACATGGCGGCCATGACGTCACAAGCCCAACAAAAACGTCTTTCTAAGTGTGTGCAGGTTCTACGAGAACTAAAGTACTAAGTTCCACATCCATTTTCCCTCCTTTTTCTGCAGCTAATTTAAGTACATTTTACTCTTTGTCTATACAGACGAAAAAATATATATAATCTGCAATCGAAATCTTAAGTAAATCTAATGTTCTTAATCTAATCTAATTTCTTTTACTTCGGTGATTTTTTTTTCATGGAGCTTGGCTATAGTTTATTTGTAGGACTTTGGGCTTGCTGCTTTTTTGAAGGTCTGGAAGAAAAAAGAAGAATGCTTCATTAATGTCATGAATCCCGCTTTCTGATTGGTCATATTCGCGTGCTTTATAAAAGCGCACAGCACGCGCGCGGGCTCACTATTTTATCTGTTTTCAAAGAAGCGTCTGTATCATTTTGTATTTTTTCATAAGAAAATGTAAAGGAAAACTTGTTTGCTTTGCTGCCCCAGTAGGCGTCGTGCTTTTCATAGCGCTTCTCTCTTGTTCTGTTAATTTTTTATGCATCGTTGCAAAAACTAGATCACACCGTGTGTCCAACCGTGCGACGTTGGTCGCGCACGGTGAGACTTTTCACTTTTCTAGTGACTATTACACGTTGACTAATAATTTTTATTTCACGGGTGAAATGCATTCACTATACTCTTTTCAAAGTCGCATGAAAAATCGCATCGTACCTTTATACTACATGGTTTTCAATTGATTGAAGTCAGTTGAGTGAATGGTTGGTTATTTGGTGATTGAAATTTTTAAAAATCTCATCGATTGTCTGGGTAGAAAAAACGCTAAAACAGTGCACCTTATTATACCTAAAAATACCGGGTAAAAGTGTAATTCGTTATGAATTATTTCAGCTTACCTGGTCTCTTTTGCCAGAAAATATTCTAAAACGACATTGATAGTCTCTCTTCGGGTTACAAGCAACAGGTTTAGGGTCGTCGCCATCTTCTTCTATAGTAGGTACACCGTCCATTTCCTGTTCTTCTTTCTCGTACGGCAGCTTTGTCGTCTCGCGCCCCACGAAAAATCCCCCCAAGAGGTTATTCTCTGTCTCAGTAACGCTTTCCTTGTGGTCAACCTCTTCTTCTTCCACTTCTTCTCGGCTTGTTTCGGGCAGCAGTGAATATTTCGACCCAGTTTTGTCAGGACTTTCTTTTTTTCCCAAATCCTTGTCTTGCTTGGGTTTTCGTTTCCCAGGGTATGGAAAGTAGCAGAGGGGGGATTTCAAGTCACATTTCTGGGTTTCCTTCGTTTCTAAGTCTGCGCTTTTCTGAGCTGATTTGTACATGTAGAGCTTCTCACAATTTTCGAATCGCTTGTCGCATGGTGTGCTAGGGTACAGCCGTTTGTAGTATTCTTTTCTGCAGAGGAGGCTACGTCGACCTTCTGGTTGAGTACAGTCTATGTTGTGTAGCGCTCTGAGACAAAAGAATCCTAAGATGAAGATAGTTTTTAAAGAGTTCTTAGGTAGAGGTTTTATCATAGTGGAGTGGAACTGTTAGTAGTAGTAGTAGCAAAAGCAGTGGTAGTAGTGATGATGGTATTTGTAGTGGTGTGGTGGTGATGGTAGTGATAGTAATAGTGATGGTGGTATTTGTAGTGGTATGGTGGTGATGGTAGTGGTAGTAATAGTGATGGTGGTATTTGTAGTAGTGTGGTGGTGATGGTAGTGGTAGTAATAGTGATGGTGGTATTTGTAGTGGTGGTGGTAGTGGTAGTAATAGTGATGGTGGTATTTGTAGTGGTGATGGTAGTGGTAGTAGTAGTGATGGTGGTATTTGTAGTAGTGTGGTGGTGATGGTAGTGGTTGTGGTTGTGGTTGTGGTGGTATTTGTAGTGGTGGTGGTAGTGGTAGTATTGACAGTGGTAGTGGTAGTAGTAGTGGTAGTAGTTGTGGTGGTGGTGGTAGTATATTAGCAGCAGCAATAGCAATAGTGTATTGCTAGTGGTATAGTAGTAGTGGTTGTGATAGTTTCGCCAAATCACCTACCTTTTTCTTCCCATCATCCTACAGTTCATTGACATTCTTCTATCGCATTTGGCTTGTCTTTTCTCTAACACGTCTAATCCGCTTTTTTCTTTCTTTCCCACTCGCCATTGATTGAGGCAAGTACCGTCTGGCCGGCGTACTGCGCATTGTTCATCACTGGGCTGATTTCGTCTTAAAGAATTTTCATTTTGAAAAGGAGTATTTCTAGACTCTAAAGACATCGAAAAAAATAACGAAATAAGAAATGGGATTCCTGTGTCTCAGAAAACTGAGAAAAACAGAAGAGACTGGAAACGAAGTTAACCACAGGAAACTCATACTTGTGAAATTTTGATAAAAATTTCGGAATGATTTATTATTTCAACGTTTATATCGCCTTACCAGTTGTTTCTAAACTTGATAAAAATACCAACAGAGTAACTATAGTGAATGCCGTTGCCATGACAACTAGACGGTTGATCTGCAACAAAAATCAAACAAACGTGTGTGATATTTAATGTCTAGAAATATGATTGACAGCTCGAGTAGTGGGTTTTGATTGGTTAATGAAAATGGTTTTAGCCCTCCTCCTTTCACTCGGTAAGAAATTCATTACCCTCCTATTTAGTCAACAAGGAACCAATATATTTAAAGTGAGATTGATGAAAGCGTTTTGCACTGATAAACCACACGCAGATCAACCGTGAAACAACCTCTGGGCTGACCAAAGTCAGGGCACGGCTAACTCACAGGTCAAACCCCGAAACAACCTCTTGGTTGATCTAAGTCAGGGCACGGATTTTCGTGGAGGCAGGAAAACCTTTTTTTCTTCAAAAAACGGCTCTTTTTGAAGAAATAGAAAATGTGCGCGCGTGTTAATTGTGTACAGTCATAAAGCACGCGGGGTTTGGCAGAACACGAGAGAAGTGTTAGGAAAAGCACGACGCACAGCGGATTGCTTCTCGACACTTCTCGAGTGTTCTGCCAATCCCCAAGTGCTTTATAACTGCACACAGCACAACGAGCAAGTTTTTTATTTCTTTTATGAAATACAAATTACGATAACCGTTTTTTTGTTTTTTGATACGAATGAAAAAGCGCGCTCACATGCTGTGTGCTCTCATAGAGCATGCGCTCCCAACCAATCAGAACGCGAGATTTGTAATAGTTTTTTATAACTTTATATGAAGAGGTGTTATCCTTAAATGGATTTTTTATGGAAACCATTTATGTGTTTTTTACGAAAAAGAAATTGACTTTAAAAGTTGCATTGAAAAATTTCAAGAATTCAAAGAATTTTTTTTTTTTAAAGACAATTTCCTCGGTATGTTTACACGAACGTGTCTTCGGAATCGAAAGTCTTTTGCTTTTCGCAGGATCCGCTTATTCTATTTCATATTACTCTTCTGCAAAATCCTAACTCTTGTAAAAAGAATTTTTGGGCGTTTTCTTACCTTGCCTGGTTAGCTATCCTGATAAAAGTGTTTTTGAAGTGCTTTATTGTCGCGTAGAACTATATTTGTTACAACTTCCCTAATAAACTCATCCGCCTATTTTACCCCATTTATATCCTTTCAAAATGAGTATAGTCCAATGAGTACCAAGTACTTAGTAATCCCACTACTTCTTTCATATTAGGAAAAGAAAATGCTTTGGAAAATAGCCGTTTCGCTAATTTTTAATAAAACGTTCAAGGTCGCCTCGAGCGGCAATCGCACAATAAGTCAAAAGCCGGTCTGTTTTTAAAATTTTACTAAAGCAAAGATTGGTTTATAAAAGCTAAGAAAATTTTTTCTCCTCTCAAGCTGAGATAATTTTGAATAATTGAATTAATTTTTTCTTGATAAAGATAATTTAAAAAACCTTTAGTAGTGAAAGGGTTTTCAAAAAAAACGTTTTTTTTTTTTTGTTGGGCAAATCTTCTTCATTTTGAAAACCAAAACTCATGTCTTCGCAACCCGCATAACGTTTAACTCTCTCAGATTTTGCTTCAGGGAAAACTTAACTTAACCTTTTAGGGAAACTAGTTTGTACTCAAAGAGCTTTTTCGCTAAAGTTCGAGGCGTAGTCTCGACAATTAACGAGTTGAGAGCACTTCGCAGGCTTCTAACATCCAAGATTTTTTCACAAAGTATTTTAACGTTATAGAGCTAAAATTCAGTTAAATTTTTCAAGTAACACAAGACTTTTAAATTTGATTTTACCAGTTTAATTGGTTGATACTCTTACCTTATTTATTCCCCAAAACGAAACGACACAAGTTTGCCGTTCTGTTGCTCACCGACCACGAAAAAGTGTTTTTCCACCCAAAATTCCTAACTATTTATTGGTTAACCAAGCCGTTGTGGAAGTTTATTGCTATAATTTAGGATTCAAAGTAGTTAAGACAGGAAGCACTTATTTATTTTATAGCTCCCAAAAGAGTTAATGAATCCTGCAGATACCGTAAAGCGTTTAAGAATATTTAGAAGCAGCACCTGTTTTTCGTTGTTTAGGGTCATGGTAAAACCGGAACTTAATCTAAGCTAAAGTGATCATTTATTTTGAAAAAGGTATTGGATATATAACGGACTCTTTTGAGAGATAATATAACAATTCGTAAGCCAGCTTTCGATGAAATAGCCATATTATATAAAGAAATTATTCTAGAAACAAATAGTACTGCTTTATACTCTTATCTTCATCCGACTAAACATAATGTCAAGTCTTATTAATTGGCCTTAGATATATCATTTCAAGTCCATTTGATTCAAACCTCAAAAAAGCGAAAATGACTTGAGTGTTTTGCGTTTGTCTTTATAGTTGTCGGGTCAAGAAGTCGAAGATAGAGAAACTTGTGAAAGAAACCAATGTTTTTCAAAAGTAGATCGCGCGCTTTTAAAACGATCTAAGGCGGCGACTAGACTCCTTTAGAAATTTATAAGAATAAGAAAATTTTCTCTGCGTGTTTATTAAATATTTTTCTTGAACCTAACGCCTGAACGAGATTTTTTTTTTTTTTTGAAAATCAGTTATGATAACGGGTTTCTGCAGCCAAAAATTGATAAGAAAAAAGAGGGAAAAATAATAAAAAAACATATTTCTCACATACTTTAATTGTTTACAAACGACATGCCAATAATTCGTGTGCAAGTTTTACGAGTCATTTTATATTTTATAACAACCGTTAGCGACCTCCCAGTCAGGCTTAATTTCTTTATAAGAAAAAGTCGTTAATTTGACTACTACCCTTGAGCTACGATATATTTGAGTACCGTAGTCACCTAATGGTAGACGTCGAATTTACTAGACGCCATCTTACGAAGAGGAGAGAAAATTTGTTTCATATTGCTAGAGTTTTTCTGAGTTTTTACTTAGTCGTGGGACTCGTATTCGTTATTATCTTATTCAGTAGTCAATTAAAATCCCCACCTCCGACCCCCGGGGAAAGATTTGTTGTTTAAAACTGTTGAAGTACGCTTTAAATTCCACGTGTCTTCCTGCATTCACACAATGGCAGTTAAAGTGCGTTAAATCCCCGGTCTCGCTGCGTTAATTCCGCGATCTGTCCAAGGGCAGGAGTCTTAATTGACTAATACATTAGATAAAAACCCATTTTGTACAGAAAAGTTTGGATATTTGGCCAAGAAAATCGTTAAAATAGTTAACACAGATATTTGATTTTTTCACTGTTTGATATCGTAATGACATTGTTAGTAAGAAGATATTTTTTTATGAACTTCCAAGGTCTTCTTTCTGCACGACTTTTATGTCAACCGGTTGTAACGACGGATAAAAATTTCGTGTATAAATAAAGATCGCTAACTCTCTCTATCCTGATTAAACTTATTTTAGGTCGATGATTGTAATTTCCTATAATAGACTTTTATTTCACGAATGTCATGAAAACCAATGTTATTACTTTCATGTGATTGCCGTGGTAAACTTATAAATGGGATTAATTCATTTATTCATCCCATTCATTTATTCATTCATTTATATATTCATTCATTCATTCATTCATTCATTCTGATTCATTCATTCATTCATTCATTAATTCATTCATTCGTCCATTCGTTCATTTATTCATTTATTCATTTATTCATAGTATTGATTGATTGATTCATTCATTCATTCATTCTGATTCATTCATTCATTCATTCTGATTCATTCATTCATTCATTTATTCATTCCATTTTTTTAAATTTTATAGAATTCATGTCTTATTTGTCAAAAAATGACAATTCAAACCGCTTAGAGGGATTATCTCAGTAAATAATATGCTAATCCTAACAGAGCATGCGCAGTTGATTCTGCCTATCAAAATAGCCCGTTGTCAACTCAATACTCGAACATTAAACTTCCTAAATTCGTACAACATTCTTTAAATGCCGGAATTTTCCCTCGTGAAATTGTCCCATTTACAAGCGTTTGGCAGTCGAAAGTACAAAATAACACTTGTAAGTTATGCTGGATTAATATATTTTAGGTGAATTAAGGGGTTAGAATATAAGAAAACACAACAAAAGTCAACTATCAAGTCAAACAAGTGAGTGCATCCTTACTACGCATGAGTAAAGGGCGCGGTCGTTCATGGTGATGACGTCATTACAATGTTTCGATGGGCAAAATATCAAGAAAAGTCATTTCTCACTTCTTTACGGCAAAACATATCGGAAACCAATTCGTTGACCCCCATTTTTCTTTGTCTTGAAATCAAGATACTACCAAAATGTATAAAATATGTAAATCTAGAAAATTCTGATACCAAGGGAATGATTGACACCAAATTTAGAAAAAAAGGTCCAGCTGCTAACGAATTCGAATAGTACGCATTTTGACTTCATCACATGAATTGAAAGTCTCATAAATCTTTATCACTAACTCTTACTTACATGCATTTAATTTAGAAATGTTAAAGAAAGTCATATTTGATGGCCGTGAATTTGGTTTTTTGTTTTCGTTTTTTTTTTTTGCATTTCTTTGATGTTTTTGTTGATTCTTTTCGAAGCGTTTCTTGATCCCTCACGTTACTCTATAGCGCGCGTTTCTCCCTCGATGAATACCATATTTCCTCAGCGTTTAGCAAAGAAAAAAAAAAAAAATCGGTGACTAATATTACTTTGTTTCAATCATCCTCCGACATGTCCGATCCTAATGTGAACTGAGTCGCCATTTTAATTATATGAAAACTTAATTAGTTATTTTTCTTAAATGACTTCCCTCTGAACCAATCAAAGAGTACGAAAATTCCAAACGTCCAATCACAGCCTTGAATGCGATTCACGCAGCTGTACATGCAAACAATGGGGGCTTACGCGTGTATTTTCACACGGAATCCGCTGTACCGATTGTTCGTCGTCGTACAGGTAAGGCAAAAAACACGCAACAAATTTAAAAATAGTCCAAAAGGCATGCCGAACCCGAATTAGCACCAAGCTAATAGACCTCCTTACCGTAATGTTTTCCCATTCCAGACCACGTTATTCTTTTGAGAATAAGATTCTTTGTTTGAGTTGTATCCATATTCATGTGTCTTCTCATACACAACCGTTAAACATAGAAATAATACTCTAGGGAATGGCACATGGTCTTGAGAATAAGAATATGTGTTTGAGTGGTATCCATATTCATGTGTCTTCTCATACACAACCGTTAAACAAAGAAATGATACTCTAGAGAATGACACGGTCTGAAATGGGTAAAAATTACGCCCGAGCTAAACAGGACTATTTTGAAGAATTTTGGTATTCATTGTATAAGTCATAACAAAATGAATCATAATTTTTCAATAGCAATAAGATAGTAGTCATTTCGGAATCTGGACAGTGGTAATTTAAATTATACTAAAGTGACCCGGAGCAAATATTTAAAGATAGGAATAATAATAAGAAATGGTAAAGGACGCGGTTCCGTCGGAGCATTCCGAAAACTTTTTCCTTTCATTAAAGCGAAAAGTATCATTTTGAGTTTTTTTTCACCCTTCAAATGACATTCTAAATCAAATGAAAATGGAGAAAGAAGGACACAATTTGACAACTAGAATGATGTTATACCACTTAACTTTGACAAGCCTCCTTCCAATCAAGTTAGAGCCTCGAGGGGATAATTGGTACTCAATGCACGCGTGTTTAGTAAATGGACGAAGCTAGGAGAATTCGCCCCCACTTATACTTACACACGAAAAAGATTCACCAACGTGTATAGAGGCCTAAAGAGCCGTAAAATACAGTTTCATTACTGAGGCTGGCGAGCAAAACGGGATAAATATGAAAAAAGGCATTCGTTTTTCTCTTGGCTTAAAATTAAAAATGGAAAACTTACAAAATTTGTTAACATTCTTGAAAGTCGATGGTTCATTTCTTCATGACATTTATTCCGAGTCGGCGAACCAGAGGCACAGCGGAAAAAGTATTACGTAATTACCTACGAGCATGCGCATTAGTCCAAAACAGATGAAACTGATATTTCGGCAAATTTATACTTTAGAAATGCGATTGAGATTTCTAAGAGCAGCAGCAACAACAGCAATAACACCGAATTAATAGATTGCCTTAGATATAGTTTATTAGTGTTCCTTGTTTTGTATGGAGACAGTAATCTTTGTATTATAACTTTTATTACATTTAACACAATTTTGAAAGATAATTTAACTTCTTAACCTCATAACTAAACTCTTTAAATAGCAAAATATAGAAATACTCCATTGTATATAAAATCAAGCAAACTTGAAGACAATTCCCAAAACCCTCCGCTAGTTTTATGAAAAGCTTTAAAAAAAGTCAGTTGAGGCATTTGATGAATTCCTAATATTTTATAGAACAGTTTCTCTTTCAAGTTCAAAAAACAAATCTCTCAGCTTTGTTCCTGATAAGTAATCCTCTCTAGGACTAACGAGCTCTCTCTTAAGAAGAAGCGGTTGACTATCATATTTTTCACTCCCACTTCGTGAAGACGAATATCCTGAGCTTTCGCGAATCGAAAAACCATCTTTGTTCACCGGTTCTCTAGAGTCTGTTACCGAAACTCGTCGACGACTTTCAAACTTAGTTTTGGATTTCCTGTGTCGAAGCAGGAAAGCTACTACGAAGATGAGGAAGAATGAAAAGATGGCGACACTTCCTGACACGTAGAAGGCGACTGCGTAGGAGCCAAATCCATCGTATAACCAGCCTGTTGAGGAAGAAACTATCAGAGATTTTGAAGAGTGAAGCACTTGAAGTAAGAACGTACGTGGGTCCTGGAGGCATGATTTCAGTGTTATACATAAGGAAAAATTACTATTGATTTAAGCCTTAATGGCCGCCTAAAGCAAAATATACTGAAAAACAGGTGAAGGGGAAACAGGAGCGAGAAAATGTCCTGTTTTCTTTTTGTCTGATCGACGTGAGACGGTACTGAACAAGGGATTAGTCACTTGACTCATTCGTAACATCAACGTACACGTGCTCAATCCTGCAGTCTATTAAGACACAGACAAGGTCAGCTGCAGTCGCTCATCTGCGCGTGCGTTATATCAACCCGATTTAAATTTACTGACTACAAGTAACGCAGAAAACAGAAATTTTTAGGTCACCTGCGGTTGCTCAACTGCGCATGTGTAATCAGCAAAGCAGTATAAACCGCTGGTCATGAGTAACGTAGACAAGGATGTGGTCAGCGGCAGTCGTTCAACTGCGCATGTGTAATATCAACATGATAAGCTACTGGCCACAAGTAACGAACGCACACACTGCATGCAGTACTACGCAACTGAAAATGTGTACGAAATGCTGTAGTCAATAAAGTGCGCATGCGTACAATCAACCAGCCAAAGGTGCTGACCACAAGTAGTACAGACAACGCAAATGCCACTGGGAGTTGGTTGAGTGCGTGTGCGTTGCGGATTCATTCAGTTATCCAATGATAATCAAGTGTTTACCTGCAACAGGGGGTCCAAAACTCATGGGAATCGCGAGGCAACCGAAAAGATTCCCAACTCCTTGAGACAGATTCTCGTGTCCCACAATATCGGCCGTAATGACAGCGACCTGGCCAACAAAGCAACCATCGAAGAAACCAAAGGTCAAAGAATATCCGATGAGCCCACCGTACGACTTGGCCAGCGGACACAGAATGGTGCTTATGCCAATCACAAAGATGGAAAGCTGGTAGACATTGAGCCGCTTTATTCGTTTGAAGTCGCATATTTTCCCAAACACGACTCTGCCTAAGGTTGACATGATGGACAAAAACCCTATGAGCCAGGCGCCTTTAGACTTGGACACTCCAAGGTCCTCTGCGTACTTGACCTGCAATAACAGTGGATGTAAGGGACCACAGTCATTATTTAAGTCGGGGAGGGAGGGGGGGTGGAGGAGAAAATGGTGGGCCCTCAAATTTTTTTTAGTGGAACAGGGGAGGCCTTGAAAAGTCAAAAGGAAGATTGGGAGGATTTTTTAAACGATTGAAGGGGGGTACCCGAAAATTTTGAATGCTATTAGGTTGGGGTCTGGAAAGTTTTTTGTATCAAAAACATTTTCTCCTCCACAAAGAAATGATACTCAAGGAAATGACACGTGATCTCAGTTTGGAAAATATTACTGTCAAAGTTAAAGAAAGAAATGATACTCAAGGAAATGACACGTGATCTCAGTTTGGAAAATATTACTGTCAAAGTTAAAGAAAGAAATGATACTTAAGGGAATCGCACGTGGTTGGAGTTTGGAAAATATTACTGTCAAAGTTAAAGAAAGAAATGATAGTCAAGGGAATGACCCGTGTACTCACCAAATGAACAAACGGAATGAGATACCCAAACTGAAATATGGCGACAGTTGCCACCCACAACACATAGGCTTTGTTCTTCCATATCTTAAAATCAAAGAGCTTAGCTCTCTGTTTTCTAGTTCGATCGATTTTCGTGTTGGGTCGATACAAGAACGCTGCCACCCACAGCAACACAGCAAAAGCACTCAGTATCCTCATTGAATTCTTCCACCCAGTCGTAGACAGAAGATAGCTCATAACGGGACTGGTAACTAACGATCCAACACCACTCCCAGACGTGGCCAGACCGTTAACAAAAGCCAAACGATCGTGAAAATAATCCCCAAGCACTACAATCGAAGATACGAACGAAAAACTCGACCCAACGCCGAATAGAAGTTCATAAGTTACGTACATTTTGGTTGGTTCTTGGACGAATGACGTCAAGAATAGGCCGAGAACCGAAAGAAGTGCGCCTACGAAAGCAACGGCGCGACAGCTGTAACGGTCACAGAGGAGGCTGGTTACTGGCCCGAACATGAAGTTAAGACCCATTGCCATCGCTCCGATCCACGCTGTAAAGAGACGGAACAGGAAAAAGGAGTTTTAGAGGTCGCGTTGGTCCGCCTGCCACCCGGCCCTCCCCTCCCTTGATCTACATTTTTGTACATTTTTTAACATTAACGTGTGAGCTTTGAAAAATTTTATGCAGGTATAGTTAACCTTTTCTCGTCGAAAGGCTTTGAGAATCATAAAAAAGGTCACGAAGCACGACTAAAGGCCATATAATTTTGACCAAATAGAATGATGGCTTTGGCGCTTTAAAAATATCCATTATTTGGAAATAGACCTATCCCGAATTCGCTTGACTGACCACGAAACAATGGTTTGAAGTCGAGACTGAACTTGATTCTTTTATTCATCAAGTTCAACCTCGACTTGAAACCATTGTTTCGTGATCAGTCAAGCGAATTCGGGATAGGTCTATATTATACCGGCTGAACGCCGGCTAAGATTTTGGCGCCAAGCCATTTTTTCAGACTTTTCGCCCCTCGGAAGCGCGTCCATTGAACCCTTATTTTGACATAGGCGTTCAACTTTGTCAAAATAAATAGAAAAACTCTTAAGATTATATTATCTATATTCGTAGCATCAAAACAAGCTTCTCAAAATGCAAATGCATCAAAACAAGCTAATGTCCTAATATGCGAGTTGTTTTGTATTTGTTTAAATTCGGCACGGTTAATCAGTAAAAGAACGTCTAAAGTCGTGGTAATTTAACCTTGAAGTTAGGCCTTAAGAAGTCAAATAAAAATTTTAACTATAAACTATTTTACAAACTCGTCTGCCAAATTTCTGTAATAACACTATTATTTTAATTAAAGCACGGACTTCGAGAGATGAGTCGTATTGAAAAGTAATCTCTTTGGATTGAAAGGAAAAGCTAAAACTAAAAATACGAAATTTAAGACCCAAAATAGACTAAAGTTCAAGTCAAGTATTATTCAAATAATTAATTTCAAAATTGATATCTTCGACGATAAGCATCTTCTATAAATACTAGCGATACAATTAAGATTTATTGTCGCGTTCATCATAACTTATCTTATATATAGCAGATAAATGTCAGATTTTAGACGGATTTCCCCCCGTAAAATCTAGCATCAATTGAAATTTCAAAGTTTTTTTGCTCCAAGACCGACGTCAAGTCTTAGTTTAGTTTATAATTTGTACAAATTTTACCGGCGTTGTTGTCAAACTGAGGACTGAATAAAAATTATATATTTCAATATTCAATTTAAGAATTAAAAACTCACCAGTCTCTGCCTTCCCCATGTTAAGTTCATCTAAGAGGTTAGCATATACAACTCCAAAAGAATTATGGATTCCAAATACGATAAAATTTACGATAAACGTCCCTGCACACACACACCAGCCCCATCCGCCATCTGGGATGTCTGGGTGTTCGGAAGATGAGATGTCCCGAATTTCTGACGCTTCAAGGACTTTTATATCAAGATTTGAATCTTTAGTCTTCGCCATTGTGTGATTCTGTTATGACAAAGATTTTAAGCACAGCTCAATGTGTTTTTTTGTTATTTTTTCTGTGAGCGTTTGGATGCGACGGTAACCGGTCACGTAGCTCGCGTTTACGTGACATAATGGTGCATACAAATCAGATGCAAATGTGACAACCGCATTGCATCAGCCGTAAAGCCCCACTTGGAAGATTCTTAAAGCAAAGGAATACCGCATTGCGGGTTCAACTGCAATGACAGCAATTCATTAATCATATCAGTTTTTGTTTAACGAAATTTTGAACAATTGAATACAATTTCAAATTTTTGGGGAACCTTTCGAGCAGAATTTAATCAAATTTGGTTGCCTAAAATATCCATGAAGTTTGAGATAGGTAGTTTTATTATTCGTGGAGGAATGTGTAATGGATTTGAGGAAGGAAAAAAAACCACATGAAATTTCAGATATTTTTGGGGTGAGCAGTAAGGGAAAATAGATCCGCTTCTCGTGAACTAGACCCTCCGCACCTCAATCACGCCATAATGGCATGCGAGACTAGTAAATTACCCAGGTGGAATTTTTAATTCCTCCTTCGGCCAGCACGTATTTCATCAGCCTAGACGACTTTCCCCAGCCTAGACTGACCCCATATATTAACCCCCACCTATTGCTATTGGTTTACACTCGCTCGGAGCAAATTTCATAAGAGAAGAGAAAAAATTGAGCAATTTTCTTACATGTCAGAGTTTACGCTTGTACCTTTGATGTTGAATAATCGTACCATCACGTGTTACTGACCGTGCACAATGAACCAAAGCAAGTATGGCTGAAAATACTCATTTCCTAAGGCTGCGTTCATAATGTATGGTAGAGGGGAGCAGGTGAAATCTTTAAATGACAAAAAAATTCTTAAGACCCCCCTTGAAGTCTCCCAAAGAATAACTATCCCCCCGGGCAATCTCTCGTAGCTTCTTCTAAAAATTTTGCATCCCCCCCAATTATCTGAAAAAAAAAATTTGAACCCCCCCCCCCCCCCTTCCATTTTACTGGTAAACGTTTTTCCGATCCCCCCTAAATGTTTTTCATGTATGAACATTTTGAAAGTGAAAACTTTCATTCCAAGACCAAAATCCATGCGAATTAATATTTCCGCGCAGATACAGTTAAAAGTTACTAGATGATAAAGAAAGCATTAAAAAGGGCAATTTCATTTTCAATAAACAATTAATATTATCAAAAAGGATTGATTAACAAATAATACATATTTTAGAACGATTTTTTAGGGAAAAAAACTTTTATGTTCCCTAATACTGTGAAAAAATGGAGCAACTTTTCCTTCACTGTGCATGGTCAACATCATATATAACGATAAAGACGAACAAAAACATACAACAATAGGTTTCCCAGACATTCCAATTAACTACTATGGTTGTACGAAATGCTATCAGTGACATTGAAATGGCTTCCCATGAGAATAATTATCGTATGAGTGGGAAAGACTTATAGAACATACCTATACTGTACCATATAGTCTTCAAGTAATTCAACCAATCACAACGCGTAATTACGGCTACGGTAAATTACCGTGCGGCTACGAAGTTGTCGTATTGTTTCTCACTCGTACACCGATGACCGCCGTCTAAATTTATAGCGGATTATCGCGGCGTTTTCTACTGAAATGGTTAACGACGGGCGCCAGATATGAGGCGAGTAAAGTCGAGTGGAAGAGGATGAGGTGAAATTGAAAGGATTGAAGTTAAAGAAAGAGTCAGGTGGTGTGCGACACGGTGCACGTCACATGCATCGTCCAATCAGATTCCCTGTTTTTTTTACTTTTTTAGGCGAATGTCGCGCAAAAAAATGAGTTTGAAGCATTTTCCAAAATTCCTATTGCTGAAGAAAAAGCGTCTCTATTTCTTCGACATTAAAAATTAAGAGCTTGTTGCAAGGACATGGAAAGGATAGGCCTTCTACTACTGATAAGTGAAGTTTGAAGTAAAACTAAACAAAATATCTATTGTTTCTTCGCTTGAAAGTGGGAAGTTTATAAAGTGATTGTCTACGTTTCACTTAGTTTTTCTTCTACCGAAAGTTCCTTAGTCGAAATCATTTAATTTAGGATTTGAATGGACTAAATAGTGAAGAATGTCCTTTTGAAAAATTCCGGTCGACCTCTTCTAGTTTCTCTGTATTTGTGCTGCCACACACATCAACATCAAAAAGACAAAGCACCGTACAAAGTCTAGTTTTTTCCCGAAATTACGACTTGGATGCAGCTGGAGCTCTGTAATCTCCTACCTGAGACACTACGATGGTCTGAAGCAAATGAGCACAGTTTACGTTTTCGACCATCATGCAAGAGTGGAGTATAATGGAAGGGAATGAAATGGAGTAGAGTGGAATTAACTATATAAGTTGATTTAGTTAAATGTATTTACCACATTTTAATTCAAAACAAAAGTAAGTTACTTAGAGAAGATGCTAATACCATGCTAAAGACCCTTGCAACAATTGGTCACGTGACCGTGACCCTGCCCCCTTAAAAATAAAACAAATGTGTCAAAGTGAACATCGGAAATGGAATGAGCACCTTTATATTAGTATGAAGGCAAAGTTTAGGCTCTTAACGTTGAGTATAGGAGAAATGGTGTTAAATACAAAATCAAAAAAAAAAAAGCCTTTTCTCCTAAAGTCAACATTATGAGCTGAAACTTTGCCTTCTTACTAATATGGAGGTGGTCTGTTCATTCCTGATGTTCATTTTGACACAATTTCTCCTTTGAAGGGGGTAGGGTTACGTCACCTGTTGTATCAAAAGGCCTATTCCTAATTCAAGCTTGATCCTTCTTCCAAATTTCATAAAACACCCAGCTGGAAACCATTAAGGAAAAATATTCAAGATACTATTAGATTTACCTAGGCAAGAGACCATATCCTACAGAGTTTCTCTGAAGGAATATGTAACTAGTTAGAGGACATGTCCTATTCTTGGGTTTCAACAACATGACTCAAAATCCTTCAAAATCTAATTAATGAAACAGCCGCCATCTTGGTTCATTTAGCAAGAGAAGCTAAAGAGCAATGCTTTGTTATCATCAACCAACATGGCGGCTATGGCATAACATGTGCTTGGAGAACACAGTTTTATATGGTAATCTGTAACCAATAAGTGAGCATGTTCTATAGAGGTCTTAGTAATCTGTAACCAATGAGTGAGCATGTCCTATAGAGGTTTTAGTAATCTGTAACCAATGAAGCAAGAATATTCTAGAGATTAATTAAATTTAACCAATCAGAGTATGTTCTAAATAGATTCTAAATAGTAATCTTAAACAAATCAGAGAGCATTATCTATATATGTAATCAAGGATACAGTTCTACGTAAGAAGGTACATGAACAGATTCTTTGCAAAATTCAACAGGACATGATAGTTTTCCCAACTGTTCTTCATACATCTTTAAAGCATCGCTCATCATGAAGGAATTTCCCTGTGTTGGAAATAGAAAACTTCAAATCTTAGTCAATATCCTAAGTCAACCTGTGGGTTGATCTAAGTCAGGGCATGGCTATCTCACAGATCAAATTGGAATTTTGCATGTTAGGTTTAAGAGATGCAGGAAAACTCGAGGTTGCATACACATCCAAATTTAAGGAACTTGACAGGCAGGCCACGATGCCAGAACATGAGGTCATAATAGGAATTATCATACATTTCTATGAATTTTTTGTCAATAAGAATTCATAAAATTGATTATTCTCCTTTTTAAATATAAAACTGGCTTCTCAATTTTACTGAATTTGCATTTTTTAATTTTGTGGCCCGTCAAGTTGGATGCACACACAACCTTGAGATAACAGTCTATTTGATGGCCTATCAAACTTTGACTTAACAAACTTTGCACACACATTTTTAAGTTCAGGAATCAACCCCAAGACCTAGGAGATGAGGTGAATAAACTCCTATTTCCTTGATTCCTGGCCTTGAAAACAGTACTAGCCATTCGTAGGTTAAGGAAAAACTGGGTTAAGTTAGCATTTGAGTGCATCATGGGGTTGATTTATTGGAAAAATTTCTAAGATGGCATCTATTTCATCATCCATAAAAAATGTCCTAACTTGATTGAATTTTTAACTTTGGAATGGCCTATGCCAGACAGGGTGCTGGGGGAAGGGGGAGATTGGTGACAAGGAAGCATTATTCAGGCATATGAGGGGGGAGGGGACAGTGGAAAGTTTCACTAACCTGTGTGAAGTATCTTCCTTTTGGAGCCATGACTTTCATAGACAGGTCAAGAATGAGTCGCATGAAATCCCACTGTGAGCCTATTTAGAACAAAATAATGATTATGATGATGGTGATGATGATGACTGATGATGGTGATAATGATGATGATGAAGATTAATAATGGTGATGATGACTAATAATGATGGTGATGATGATGGTGAGATGATGATGGTGGTGATGATAAGATGATGATGATGATAATGATGATGACTAATAATGATGGTGGTGACTAATAATGATGATGATGGTGATAATGATGATGAATGATAATGATGGTGGTGGTGATGATAAGATAATGATGGTGATAATGATGACTGATAATAATGGTGATGATGATTGTGATGATGATGATAAGATGATGATGGTGATAATGGTGATGATGGTGAATATGATGATGGTGATAATGGTGATGATGATGATGGTGATGATGATGATAATGGTGATAATGATGAAAATGGTGATGATGATAAGATGATGATGGTGATAATGGTGATGATGATGATGGTGATAATGATGATAATGGTGATAATGATGATAATGGTGATGATGATGATATAGCACATTATATAGCATTGTACATCATACTGTACTTGCTCCTCAATGAGCCTTACAATCTTTAATTTTCTGTGGAGGACTTTCAGCAAAGCAAAGTATCAATTTAAAATGCATTAAATCACAGGGCATTACTTGCTGCTTACCTCTAGGTTCAGTAGTAATTGGTACAGCTGTCAAGTCATTGATTACATAATCAAACACCTTGCCTTCACTGATGTATTGATTCATGACTTTTACACAGTCACCAATGATAACCTGGTCAAAATCCATCAATATCAACTGAATGACTTTTTTACCATAAAAATCTTTTTTAACATAAAGATTTAATCATAATAATAATGATAATAATAATATTAATAATATTACTAATAATATCAATAATAATGGTAGGTTCTTAAACAGCACATTTATACAACATCTCAATGCGCTTTACATTTATGGACTTTACGTAATAGATCAAAAACAAGTGGGAGTGTTTGATCAGGGCATCTGACTGACTGACTGACTGACTGACTGACTGTCTGACTGACAGACCTATACTGACTGACTGACTGACAGACTGATTGTCCCAGACTCATTAACACTGACTCGTTAACAACTTACCTCATAATTGTCCCCTTTCAAGGAATCCAGGGAATCTCCACAGATGCCCCTCAAATATTTTTTTGCATGATTAACAACTATTTCATCTATGTTCAAGAGCCATTAAGGACTGATTGTTAACAATATTTATGCTTAATTGTGAACATAAATCAACTCTCAGCAAACAACACCGCCTCCTCTACTAGCAGAGAAAGTTATTACAGTGGAATCCCATTATCTCAAACTTGAGGTCACATCCCATGGACTTGTGCCTCCTTCAAAATTTTGAATTTCATTGAACCCTAAAACAACCTCTGGGCCGATCAAAGTCAGGGCACGGCTAAATCACAGATTGAACCCTGAAACAACCTCTGGGCCGATCAAAGTCAGGGCACGGCTAAATCACAGATTGAACCCTGAAACAACCTCTGGGCTGATCTAAGTCAGGGCACAGGGAACTCTATTGTATAAACAACCTTATTGTTTTGAAAAGTGCAAGAAAAAGGAAACCCACATGTATAAAAAAGATATTTCTGCCATAACAATTTGCTTGGGACTCTGCTTCAGTAGTTCATGAAGTATTCCACCATCACCACCTCCAAGAATCAACACTGTCTTGTCTTTGTAATCTTCTCGGCCTTGACCAGTGATGGCTCTCGTGTAGGAAATGTCACTTTCAGCTAAGTCTTGAAACAACAAAATAAAAAATCAGTTTAATTTACTGCGATTCCCAGTCACCTGACCCGGGGGGGGATACTGCCCCATATTCGCTATACCGGTACATGCCACCAAACAGGGTATGGTTTTCAATGATTCTACTCTGGAACGGGGTATATAAAATCGCGCTCGCTCTGGAACAGGGTATATGAAATTACAATCTCTCCTCTCTAGAACAGGGTATCCATTTTCGCAATACCGGAACAGGTTGTGATGTTCAGCGATCTTGCTCTGGAACAGCATGGGGTTAGGGTTCAGTGGGCTCAGTGGCACATCACTACCCTAAACTGGCAAGAGTACCCCCTCCCCGGGCATGTGACCATACAACTTGACCTTCATCACAAACGAAAAATTGAGTTTTGGGTCAAAAGGGTTTCTTAAATATGTGATAAGATTCCGATTACAAATCCGAATTTCAAACGCTTGCATGACTGCAAAGCTCTCAGTGTTAATTTACCTGATCTTGAAGACCCTCAAATTATAGTCAATACCCATCGCTTTGCAGTCAAGCATTTTAAATTTGGAGCCGGAATCCAGTGACATTTACATTAAAAGAAAATATATCTCGAGTGAGAAATTCACAGCAACAAGAAGCATGAGATAAGGGCATTAGGAATGATGGTGTTTGAATGTGTGTGAGTGTGTTCATGTGAGTATTCACGTCCTGTTGTCATAGAAACACTTTTGATTGATGTCCAATAAAGATTAATTTTTTTGTTTGTAAAAAGGTCTACAAGGTCTGCAGTATTTGAGGTATCGAGGTGTATATGTGAAGCAAAGAGTTAACTAGCTAAAAACTAGTGTGAGCTGCATCAGTGTTTCTAATGAAACAGTAAGCCATGAAAAGATGAAAAAACTTTTTACTCTGACGAAGGACTAGCATTCGAAACATCAGTATTTTCATCTTTTAATGGCGTAAAATTTACCCTTTTATCATTAATATGTGTGAAGCTGGAATTTCAAAAAGATTATTAAGAATGACACTTACTGACATCATCATCCAGCACAAGAATGTTGCCATAAATTATGGAGTGTAAAATCTTGATATTTTGATAAGGAGAATTTTCATTAACAACCACCCTGTTGAAAAAAAGGAGTTATTTTATACGTAAGACATGTTCACATTTGAGGCCTGTTTTATGGATGATTGAGATAAGCAGACAGGGCTTTAAGATAATGACTGGTCAGTCGCTGCTTGAACCGCCCAAATTAGATTTTGCTTGGGCATACCCCATCCTGGCTCTACGTCATTGGTTAAAATGGCTGACAAGGCAAATAATAGACCTCCTCGGCTTGGCGTAATGTTGTCCCATTTCAGACCACGTGTCATTCCCTTGAGAATGAGATTCTGTATCTCTGGAGCTGTATCCATATTCATGTGTCTTCTCATGTACAACCGAGTGCAAACCTTAAACAAAGAAATGATACTCAAGGGAATGAAACGTGGTCTGAAATGGGAAAACATTACGTGAGAGCCAAGGAGGTCTATTGACCAGCCAAGTCCCAATTCTGGCCAGACTTTGTCTGATGAACAACCGTTATTTTGGTATCATATAGTTTCGTCTACACAGTTTCATCTTTGATGGTAATGATGATAACCCCATTCCTTACTTGTCAATGTCATACTCCACTAAACGTTCATCCATGGTACCCAAGTATGGATCGATAGGTCCATCCCGTATGATTTTTGGGAGTCTTCTTGATTTCTTACTTGAAAACACTTCTTGAAGAGATTTCTTTAGAGTTTCTAATGCCTTTGATGATATAAAATTTGAATCATTAAAAAACAATGATTGGAATTTCCAAGGGGTGGGGAGGGTCTGAGGAGGGTATATTGTGTAAGTCCAGAAAATATCCATACCTCCCCCACAGAGGGGGATTGGAATTTCCAAGGGGTGGGGAGGGTCTGACGAGGGTATATTGAGTAGTTCCAGAAAATATCCATACCTCCCCCACAGAGGGGGATAGGAATTTCCAAGGGGTGGGGAGGGTCTGACGAGGGTATATTGTGTAGGTCCAGAAAATATCGATACCTCCCCCACAGAGGGGGATAGGAATTTCCAAGGGGTGGGGAGGGTCTGACGAGGGTATATTAAGTAGTTCCAGAAAATATCCATACCTCCCCCACAGAGGGGGATTGGAATTTCCAAGGAGTGGGGAGGGTCTGAGGAGGTTAGCTTTAAGCCTTAATTTTCTTGGAATACCCAGGAGATACAGGGTTTTCCTTAAGTTTTGAAATAATAGGAGATGATCATGAATTTTGAGCACCAGTTAGCAGAGCATTCTCCAATTTCTGATCCTTAATAAAAACTCTGGGATATAAGGCTTGGCCTAATCCCGCTCATGGGGAGGGTATTCTGTATGAGCAAGTGCATAATAATATGTCCTATAGAAGGGCAGTCTTTCCATTGATTTTTGTATCACCTCTTTTGATAAAAGTTCAGATCCACCATCTTTGACAATTTGTACAATATCAAGAGATACAAGTCCATTAGAATAGTTTCTCAATGTCCAGTGCCTAAAAAACAAAGCATGTGTCAAAGAATAAAGAAAAAACAATATATTTCTCTATATGTCCTTGACCTGAGGGAGAGAATTGTGTCAAAAGATGTTTCATAGGCAGGAGAGGGGTAACACACAGCACTAGTGCTCAGTGTTTGGGGGACCACATAACTCGGGGGACCACATAACTCGGGGGAACACAAATCCCTGTGTCACCGACGGTTGAGCAAGCCAAGCTCGAGCCCGACTCAAGCACGAGTGACGAGTATATACCCTTCAATACTCACTGAAACTGCATTCTCTGCCTGTGATAACATAAGGGTAAAATTCTCCCCTCCACGCCGGGCACAAATGACCTCAAAATCGGCATGGTTGGGGTATTTTCTAAATTACAAGTCAGCAGATATATATCAAACTTGGAAAGAATATCAGGGTTGACCAGACGGATTAAAATAAATAGTCTTTAGCATTACTGTTACGGGTATGACGTCATAATGACGTCATAACATTGTTTTCCAATGGTTTTCATATAATTTGAACCTGATTCATGCTTCGTGAAATGTGTGTTTGTAGACGCTTCTTGATATAACCAACACAGTTTTGAAAACCGTATCTCGATTGGTCAAGGCAGTCAAAAGTTATAGAAATTTTTAATTTCATAGTTTTCCCACCAATTTTTGGCGGGAAAAAGATTTGAAAAGCATTGATAAAAACTGTTGCTTCATTCATCTTTTCGAATTCCTAACAACGTTGCATTAAAATTTCTACATAAACTACACTAGTAATGATCTAAAATCGTATCGTTTTAGATTTTTGAATTTTGAAGCCAAAGCGCTATAATTAAGACAAGAAATAATGCTTACGTCATTATGACGACATGTGAATTTTAAAATGCTTATATAAGTTAACCCAATAAGATTTTAAAGAGTATCAACACTGCTTTAGTGCTAAGTAACAATTATGCTCAGAGAAGTCACTCGTTCCACAGCATTTAAGAGTATTTTACAATTCAAGATGACGTCAAATTGGGTGATGTCACAAATTCCTTTAATCTTTAATAACTTTAGTTAGAAACGTCGTAGCGAGTTCCGATAAACATTGCAATGTTTTGCACAACACTCTCCATCTGATCAAGTCAAATGATAAAGACAGCAATCAACAATAAGAAATTACCATAAAAGGAGATGCTGAAAATGACGTCATAGAAACGTCATAACCTCTTAAAAATGAATCATTTTATAAACCTGCACTTCCCCGATATTCTATGAAAATTTCAGCTTAGTTGGACGTCGAATAACAAAATTAATAGGATTTCTTTATTCTGGGCACGTTTTCCCATGCCGTTTTTGAGGTCATTTGTGCCCGGCGTGATCTGCTCCCCCCTTATTATTGAGAAAAGCAAAAACTACCCAGAGGGGGTAGACTAGTGTGAGGTTGATGTCCTTAAGAGTTAGGAAATATTTGAATTTTCGCCTGCGTTGTCATGATAACTTAATTACCCCGTTGTCGTGATAACTTACCCTCCATCAGTACCAACGAAGACAAACATGTAACCAAGTTTATCCCCAAGGTCTGTAGCTACTAATGGCCCTTTCACATTACAGCTTCTCAGAATATCGAATACCTTTGTCCGAGCTTCATTTTTGGAGAAATCTAAAGACGTTTCATAAAAATCTAACAAACTTTGGACCACAGACATGTTTTCACGTGTAGTTCAAATATACAGAACCACATGCACAGAAACCTTCTCTTTGCAGAACCGATGTAAACGAGGTGAAAATTCTTATGCAGCAGTCGATGCATGTTCGGAAATCTTCGGAAATCTTCGTAATTTCAAAGTTGAAATTAAAATTTATGCAAAATATGCAAAATTTATGCAACTGTTCCGAAGGATACTCGAGACTCGTCGGGACTTATTCGTACGACGTCGGAAGCACACAAACACTAACGAGTGTCCTCCGAAGTAGTTCTTGCATCGTGCACACACAGTCATGCAGCAGTTCGAAAGTGCGGAGAAAAACACAGTAAGAAGAATCTTAAAAATGCCCGAAATACTAGCAGAACGAAAGGGAAAGACTCCAAATAGAAACAAGGAAGATAGAATCGAGAATGGCGAATGCGACGGCAACCAGAATAACGCTTTACTCGTAAATGGAGATTTAAAAGAACCAGTTGAAGAAAAACCAAAAAGCAAAATCGCGCGAATCGAACGAGAAAACTCAACGCACGCCAACCTTGACTTTGGTCCACAACTCCGAAAAATAAAAGTAAACGACCAAGTTTGTGAGCTACAGACCATTTTGAGAGATAGGTAGGTCTTGTGTTTAAATAGTTTGAATAATTTTTACCATTTTAGTTGATAATTCTGGTGCATTATATTTAATTGTGGAGCAAGTTTGCACCACATGTGAAGTCATTCATTCAAATCGTCAGTGTTTTTATCTAAACATTCTCTTCTAATGGACCAAAAAACAAACTTCACACAAACTCACAGCTTGAACTAAGCATACTACGACACCATTTTATCAAAACTTATTAAAGATATCAAATCCAAGGCTAGTTTAATTCATTAACTCCGAGACTTACCGTATAATTAAAGTAAACTTTCGCATTCGGTTTACTTAAATTCCAAAGTAAAAATCGTTTCCTTACCTATTTTTTATTTTTTAAAAATAAAAATAACCTTAGCATATTTATATATAAACGGCTAGGCTCTTTGTCTTTATTCCCAGGCGCTAAATTTCATGCGAGCTTGGTATTTTTTAGATTATTATTCAAAATTAGATTGTAAATATTGTGAGCTAAAGACACGAGGGTAAATAACCAACGTCATAAAAAGGATGTATTTTGATATGTTTTTCAAAATTGTAGAAAAACGTTAGGGCTCATTTGAATAATTCCTGTTTTCTTGATTAAATATAGAGTTGTCTGTTGGAAGTTTTGTACACATTTGTACGAATAATATCGATCAAAACGAAGAACTCATTTCTTTATAAGTTATTTGTTACCTTTGTGAATTGATCATCGTTTTGGGTGACTGAGAGTTCGTAAATTAAAGGTCAAACCATTCATTCATAGATGATATCGTTGGCTCGTAAAACGTGTTACGCATTAACAAAATTCTTAAAAACTCTTTTTGTGGTTTTTATTTTATGATTAGATGGTTTAAGTATATCATGCACTATGCACTCATGTTTATTAAACTCTTTATGTTCAACTTGCATGTTGATTTTTGGCAGCAATGGGAAGGACGAACGATGAGCTTGCAATGATAGAGACCTTTTTTAACACCTTGAACAATTATGCACGTCTCTGTCATTGCAAGCTCACCGTTTGTCTCGCTTCGATGCAAAGGTACGGCTACCTTTCAAGATGGCACAGGGAACTGTGAAGGGGACTATTATTCCAGTTAACAGCAGTGAGAGACAACTATATAAATATGCAAGGCTGACCATACAAGACCATGCATGTGGTATCCATCCCAGACTGCAAAATAAAAACGTGGATCTGTGATATAGCCTGTATGATAGGCACTAATGAACCATGAATCAGACATGAATCATCTAATCAACACCTGAACATACTACTACGCATTGAAACTACATTTTTCTAGTCGTAAGATGCCAGTTAAAGTCACACGTAATCTAACAAATATATTATATTCTGGTTTTGAATCGTAGAACAACCAGCCGTGGAGACTTTATATTCTATGGTGACAGATTAGTAAGTGTTTTTGATAATATGCAGTTAGGAAGAAGTCCTATGCTAGTTATATCATAATTTTTGTGGGCATACAAAAAGTAAGCTCTCAAACAACCTCTGGGCTGATCAGCAAATTCGTAGATCAAATCCTGAAACAAATGCTGGGCTGATCTCCTGAGGGGGTACTCCGCCAGGATTTTGGTAGGGGAGTTCTGCTGGGATTCTGAAAGGGGTACCCTGTTTATGACAAAAAAACTCAAAATTGTAGACCATGTTTATGACAAAAGATATAATTAATTGCACTGAGTTCCTGTTCAATTATCATGTCAGCTTACGTATTGTTTTTTGACGACCATAATAACCAGTTCCATCATCACAAAATTAGAAACCCGAATATGACAGGAAACTTAGGAAGAACTTTGAACTTGAGTGAAATTGCATACCCTGTTTATGACAAGAAGCTCGAAAAACCATACCCTGTTCAGCAGATCATCCCCGTATAGTCCATATATGGGAGTACCCCCTTCTCCCCGGGGGGGCTAATTGGCATATTGGGCTTTGTAGAGGGAGGACAACTAAGAGAGTAAGACAGGGTTCATGCTACTCCTTAAACTACTTGAAAACTCCTTGAAATTTTGCTTTGATCATTACTTGCATGATTGGAAAATCTGAAAGTCAGCCATGTGAAACTACTGTGTAAAACCTTGGCATATTTAGCTGAACATACTCCTTGAAAATTCATTTTTGGGTCCTTGAATACTCCTTGAATAGTCCTTGAATTTTAAGTGTTTACCTCAGCACGAACCCTGGTAAGAGACCTAACAAATTCTAATCATTGGTGATGCTACTTCAGGAAGAGATAAGTGCACTAGCATCTGTTCCCAGTTGTCTTAAGTCTTCTCTCTGTATTTTAGATTCGGCTTGTTGTAGAAGAGGGTCTGAACATTCTTCCTTATGAAAAGAGTACAGTAAAAACACCAACAGGTAGCATGAAATCATTAATACTGTAAAAGATTACTTGTTGTTTGATATAAAGCTTTCTTTATTGCTTTATAAAACACACTCAACTTCACACACTTCAACTCAACGACTCAACCAACAACTACGATAGTCATCATTGAAAACTGACGCCATCAAAGTGTAAAAAATTACTTGATGTTTGATATAGAGCTTTCTTTATTGCTGTATAAAATGCACTCAACTTCACACACACTTCAACTCGACGACTCAACCAACAACTACGATAGTCATCATCAAAAACTGACGCCATCAAAGTGTGCACATGAACTATATTTCCATATGAAAATCACAATCTCTACAACACTATTCAGTAAAATTAATAATTGATTTTAATCTTTATTCATTTGATTTACCTGAGTGAATCATAGGATGCAATTGGTGGTTTAATTAGGTCATTAATTCTTGTCTCATGCAGAATGGATATCAGCTGAATCTCACGTTTCTGGTAGAATTCTTTCTGGTTGACGCATACACACATACAGACACACACACACACACACACACACACACATATACATACATATACATACATACATACAGACAGACACACACATACACACACACACACACACACACACACACACACATATACATACATACATACATACATACATACATACATACATACATACATACATACATACATACATACATACATACATACATACATACATACATACATACATACATACATACATAGTTTATTTATAATGAGATTCAAAGACTTTTATCAGCTGATAAAACCCAGCAATGGAGAGGAAAGGGAAGAGAACGGAAGTTTGGTCTAAAATAAATAAAGCAATGCATACCGAAATGCATGCCAGCAAAGCAATGTAGGTTTTTAACTTGCGGATATGCAAGGAACTGTGAAGGGGACTATTGTGAAATTATTGAGAACAACACTGTAAAACCTCTATAATATAATTATGGAATATTTACCATTCAAGGTGCTGAATATGAGGGACTTTCCTTTATGAGCGGCAACTGTGGAGTGAGCATAATGAGAAGTGGTAAGAAGAAATAACCCTTCATATGTCACAGTCATTAGAGAGTTTAAGATTCTCGTTTACGACAAACGTGAAACGTCAGTTGACCATTAAAAAATTCTTTAAAATTAGTGAAAAAGAATTGAAAAAAACTCCAAGTAGTAGATAAACAAAAGAATGTCTTGTCTTGTCGAGAAGGTTTGCAAAAGGTTAAGATGAAAACGTAGTCACATTTGCCATTTGCGGAAAGGAAAAATGGGAATCTTAATCTGCATATTAACATATGGCATGGAAAAAGACCTTTATGATGTCAAACAGCCACACTCAAACTGAATTTTTTTTGGGATCATTTAACAGCTTACCCCATGTAGAATCAATACTGAGAATATGGTCAGTCAGGTGATAGGCACTTTAAGTTTTACTACCAATAATAATAATACCAATTATTTAAGCAGGATAACTAGAATTAAAAGAGTAACTGTTTATCTAAGGCCTAAAACTTTGGTCATTTTACTCTATGTTCATAACTTTGTGATCTGTTTGCAGGTGAAGCCATGGAGAAAGGCTTGAGAGACTGCTGTCGATCAATTAGAATAGGCAAAATACTGATAAAAGTACATGAAGAAAGGCAACAACCAGTGGTAGGAAAATGAATGAGGACTACTGTCATTATACTCTAACGATGAACACTCGAGTTTGTCAACCAATCAGATTACAAATCGAAAGCGATAGAATTGGAGTTACATGCGTTGAAAGTCTATAAAATTTAATGCGCACGCACATATGCCATGGTTTGATCGCATTTTTCTTTGTCAATTGTAACATTTTTCATTTCCCTGAGGATGGGTGAGTAGGCCGAAAGCTCGGATCATAGTTATTAAATCTTTAGTTGATAAAACAAATTATTATGAATGTCTATAAAAGTTATTCAAAGAGATGAATAAACAGATAAGTGAAACTGGAATTCTATTGTTTTCGATTCATAGTCTAATTGGTTGACAAACTCGAGTGTTCACAGTAAGAGTAGAACAACAGTACAAATCTAGACTTCATCATTTTGTGTAAGAACAGTTTCTTTTTTTATTCGTGATTCCAACCAGAGTGTGTTTATTAAATGTCGTCCTTGTCTTTCAGGTCTATTATGCAAAGTTTCCTAAAGATATTGACAAAAGAAAGGTGTTATTAATGTACCCTTTATTAAGTAAGTATGAAATAATATGACCCTCCCCACCCCTCAGAAATTCCATTCCCCTTCTGTGGAGGGAGGTATGGATATTTTATGAAACTACACAATATACCCTCCTCAGACCCTCCCCACCCCTTGGAAATTCCAATCCCCCTCTGTGGGGGAGGTATGGATATTTTCTGTGACTACACAATATACCCTACTCAGGCCCTTATAATGCTGTAATGGCTAGATGTTATTATTTGTTTATTTTTCTTAGACACAGGAGCAACAATAACCACTGCTATCAATGTTTTATTTGAACATGGCGTCCAAGAAAGAAACATTATCATACTTTCGTTATTCTCTACCCCAGAAGGTAAGTAAAAACTTGAGCAAAGTACAATAAGCAGCAACTACCTTGAAACCCTAAACAACATCTGGGCTGATCTAAGTCAGGGCATGGCTGACTCACAGATGGAACCCTGAAACAACCTCTAGGTTTATCTAAGTCATGGCATGGCTAACTCACAGATGGAACCCTGAAACAACCTCTAGGCTGATCTAAGTCAGGGTATCACAGATGGAACCTGAAACAACCTCTAGACTAATCTATATCAGGGCAGGGCTAACTCACAGATGGAACCCTCAAACAACCTTGGGGCTGATGTAAGACAGGGCACCACTATCTCAGAGATTGAATTTGAATTTAGCATGTTAGATTTCACAGACCAACACACTCCTAACCAGAGACCACAGAGGTGTGAGGCAAGTGCCGTACACCACCTTTGATTCCCATGTACTTCCAGCTGATCTGGAAAAAAAGTTAGGCCAATCAGAATCTAGAAAACTTGAAGGTGTCAATTTGCACTTGAAACCATGGATTTCCAGGCCGCAAAATGAAAAAAGTAATATTGCTAATACTCGCAGTGACATGATTTCTAAGCTTTATATTTATATTCCAATGGAGAACATGTTCTAATTTTTCACTGATCAATTTTCATCTCAGTTTTTCAGTTCCTCACTATTTTAATTACCTCACTATTTCGCTCGGCTTCATAACTCCTCAGTTTTGCAGTGCCCCACTACTTCAGTTACCTCACTAATTCAGATCCGCTCGTTAGTAATAGCTTTCTGTTCGTTATTTCATTCACAGCTGTGAGAACAATACTCAAGAAATTCCCTTCATTAAAAATCCTGACATCAGAAGTTCACGAGGACTGTTCTATATTATTTGGACAAAAATATTTTGGGACTGATGTCAATTAGTCATTTTTGGTTGGTTTTATAATATTGTTTGTAAAGACGTTAATTAAAAATGAAGCAGTTGTCTGGGAAGGGGGATAGGGATAACATGTACATTGTCAACCCAATTCACCACCTTCCATACATCAGTTCACTGGTAACACAGAAAGCATTAAAATATTAGACCCTAACAGGTATTTTCATAGGATTTTTTAAATTTGAACCTTGCAGGATTGACTAAATGCATTTTGTTTGACCAGAAGATATAACTAGCTAAAAACTAGTGTGAGGTGCGTCGGTGTTTCTAATAAAACAGTAATGATAAAAAGGTAAATTATACACCGTGAAAAGATGAAAAAACTTACTAAACTTACATTTTGTTTGACCAGTGAACTGAAGTATGGAAAGTGGTAAATTTCTCATCTTATTGCCTATAAACCTCGCAGGCTTCTCCCTAAGGGCTGCTTTGAAGGATAAAAGGATTACAGAAGAAGGGGATGCATACACTGCAGTATTTGTGACATACTGTAACCAAGGAAGCCAATGAAAATTAATTTTGTCCATTAACCCTCGTATCAACCTGTTGATACCCCAACATTAACCTATTGGTGTTATTGTAGTTGTTACTTAGGCTGATAGCTTTGCATCGCCTGAAATTAATCAGCATTAATATTCTATAAAATTTAATCTATTTTTTATTTTATCATATTTATCACTAAAGTTACTGATGGTTTGGAATTAACCTTGCCAAACTAAGAAAAAGATTACAGTTCTCTAATTCCATGATATGCTTCTCTAAGTTGTCATGCACAAAGGTTTCAGTACGAGGCTCTATGCTATATTAAATTAATCCTTTTCTGGCATGTCACGTAGGCTTACATTGGAAACTGTGTTCATGACAGGCAAGGCACATCTTAAGAGTGAGCTTTTACAATGATAATTTTTAATGATGACGACGATAATGATAAACATTGACAGATAATGTTACATTGGAAATGATGGTGGTTGTGATGATAAATGATGGTGAAAGTGGTGGTTGTAAGGACGTGGTGATGATGATGACTAATTGATTGGTGTTGATGGTTCGGTGTTGATGATGATTGTCATGGTGATGCTGGTGTTGATTATTATTGATGTTAAAAGATCCTTGATAATAATTAGAAAAACAATGATATAGCATGGTTAAAAACTGTTGGGCCAACCAAGCTCTCCCAGTCACCTCAAAGTTATTTTGAATGCAAGGCTTATTGATGGAAATACAAATGAAATTCCATTGACAAAAAGTATAACTGTTTTCATTTTAACTTTGTAGCCACTATAATTTTGAGAAGGTTCCATTTAATACCTTACACAACCCTTAAAAATAACATTTTTGCTGCAATATGGTAATGTGTAGTTACAGAGGAAATCCCCTAGGAATTTTTTTAAGACCCCCTGCCCCATACCACTAGTGGAAATTCTAATTTTCTCCCATACAAACTCTGTAATTTTGTTCTTTCTCTGACATCCCTCCCTCAGAAATTCCTCTGTGGGGTGGGTATGGTTTCTGGAAATACACAATGACCAATGACTCACACATACTCGTTAAATTTATGATAAAACAATGTCAAAAAAAAGGAAAATAAATTAATTCAAACTATTGAATACAATAGACCTATAATAAGTGAGAGTGGTGTTACAAGCAATTCAATTTATTGGTAAAGGGTTAACTATCGAATCTGTAACCTTGATAGAGTGCAAACAATATATCCACAAAACTTTAGCAATACTAAACAGCACAATTTCATGCAAATTCCATTGTTTTCTATTGTTTAATTAGCACTATTTTGTACTATTTAGTAATTAGTGCTTCATGGATTAATTGTTTGCACTCTAATATCAAAACTGTAAAGTTTTGTAAAGATTGCCCATAAACTAACAAAAATATTAAGTTTTGAAACTGTTTTACATGCCCTGCTAGCCTCAGGTTGGATATACATTTATTTGTAAAACGCCCACTAAAATAAATTTAATGTAAGGTCTCACCATTGAAATTTAAAGTAGTGTTATAATACCATCCTCATCCCCACCCCTATTCAGCCTCTCGGGGGAGGTTGGTGCCATTTAATGAAAGATTTCTTATTAGCATCCATTGTTAAGGGCACCACAATGGCCGCCATGTTTTTGTCTGTTAACTGTCTTGAAAATGCTTGCAACCTATCAGTGTATTATGCTCTAGCCTCCACCTTCCATCAATTATTACCATCCTCATCCCCACCCCTATAACATCATAACATGAAAGTGCTTTAGCCTCCCATCCCCCCCAATTATAACCATCCTCATTCCCACCCCTACCCTGTGATTAAAAAAGAAGCACACAATTCATTCACGAACCAGTTTATTCATGGATGTTTCACATAATGTCTTTTAAAATGCACTTGGATATTATGTGCTAACAACAAAACATACGTTAGAACAAATGGTGATCAAATATTTCCTTCAATAACATGCACAGATTTATATAGAAGAGATAACTAGCTAAAAGCTAGTGTGAGCTAAGTTGATGTTTCTAATGAAACAGTATATGATAAAAAGGTAAATTATACACCGTGAAAAAACTTCCTGACATTTCGGACGCTAGTCCTTCGTCGGAGTAAAAGACTCTGAAAAACTTTTTCACAGTGTATAATTTGCCTTTTTATTATTACTGTTTCATAAATTTATTTATCAAACTTATTAATAATGTATGAGAAAACACAACAGAAATCACAGCCCTGAAGAGTGTTGTAAATCTGATACAAAATTGTGTTCATTTGCATAAACTTTAAGTTGGATTTTCTTGGCCAAATTCACTTTAATTTTGAAAATTTTAGTGAAACACAAAGGAACTAACCTAGACGTTTGATAAGTCATATACAGTATTCGTGTCCATGTTGTATCAGATATACAATCACTCGGCTACGCCTCGTGGTTGTATATCTGATACAACACGACCACTTATACTGTATTTATTACTTATATCTGTATGCCATGCTTCTACCTGCAAGCAAATTTAATGACATTGAGTTACTGACCGAAATAACTTCGGGAAAATGTAAAATCGAATCCGACTGATTTTAAAATATACCTAATATTTAAACCTAATGATTAGTTGAAACGAAAGATAAAAATGCATGCATTGTACTACCATACACTGCTTGCAACATTTCCTGCACTGATAAACCTATCTGGTTCGGACCAATGCAAGAAAAACATGGAATATGTATTGGAGGTGGATGCAACATTGGAACATTGCATTGGAAATGTTATTAGTGCACGATTATAGAAATTGATCAAAAGTAATGAGATTGTGATAAAATGTGAAATTATTTTTACTCTTCCATGGGTGACCCTATTCTAGTTTAAGGAACTGTTCGAGGGTTTCCTCCTCAATGGCTTCTTCAAATCTTTGAAAGTTCTGTGAATTAGATGAAAAGATAAGACAGATTATCAAGGCAGCTGCAGCAATAGAGGGAACTCATTAAACCCGCGAAATAGATATTAGACTAAGGCCTAGGGCAAACTCGAACTTTCCATGCACCGAACTTAATTACATCAAAGAATGCCACCTCATTATCACCTGATATCCATTGTTTTTAATGAGTTCGGTGCATGGAAAGTTCGACGTTTGCCCTAGGCCTAATACACTTTAGTAGACCCTAATTCCATTGTTTTCTTTTGTGTCTTTTTGACTATTACATGTTGACTAGTAGTTTTTATTTCATGGGTTTAATGCCTTCACTCTATGAAATTGAAAATAATCATAACACAAAAATGAACTATCAGCTAGAAGCTGGTTTACATAGTGAAAAATTGAACCATATATCCTCAAGCATCCCTTTCAAATAAGAACCCCCCTCCCCTTAACAGAAAAAGAAATTTATTAAGCCCCCCATGATGGTCATCCGATGCACGATGAGGTAAAATCCATTTGAAAAACAACTTTGCAAAGTTGGCTGTCAGCGCAGTTGGCGTCAGCTACCATGCTCTGTTTACTAATACATCACAGTTCTCAACCAATCAAAGCTTTCATACTATCGTAAACTACATAATAAAATCCATTATTAATGTTTAATAACTATAAATACTCATCATACCCCACAGTATTGGTCGCCGTTAAAAATTTGTGGTGGTAGTGCTTTTTCATCATCCATCAGTTCTCTCATTTTTGTTCGAAGATCTGCATCGCTTGAAATATCCAATATTGTATAGGGTATCTTTTTGCCATCCAATACCTGTTGGATTTTGATCTGTTGCTTCTTTATCTGATTTAAATAAGAGAAGAAAATGTTACAAAGAGATACCCTATTCATATACCCTAGCCTCCATAGACCTGCCCACCCCTTTGGAAATACGCAATATACACTCCTCAGACCCTCCCCACCCCTTGGAAATTCCAATCCCACTCTGTGGGGGAGGTATGAATATTTCATAGAACTACACAATATACCCTCCTCAGACCCTCCCCACCCCTTGGAAATTCCAATCCCCCTCTGTGGGGGAGGTATGGATATTTTCTGGAACTACACGATACACCCTCTGGATCTCCACCCCTTGGAAATTCCAATCCCCCTTTGTGGGGAAGGTATGAATATTTTATAGAACTACACAATATACCCTCCCCACCCCTTGAAAATTTCAATCCCATTTTAAGGAGGGTGATATAAACACATGCATTAAATATTGTATTTACTGTGGTTTTCTATATTCTGTGAACTCGGCAGTTGCGAGCTGCACACTAAAATTAGACTTTTAGCTGCTGTCAATCAAAAATGATCTGTCCATAGCTTTTATATTCTGACAGCAGTTAAAACCCAATTTCACAACAAGCCGTCGAATATTGTCTGAGTTCACAGAATATCTAAAACCACAGTTATACCGTTTTCACGCATATGTTTTTGAAAAAGTCAAAAAAAGATATTTTCGTGTCTTTCTTTGTTACAAAGTCAGAAAGGAACTCGCATCTTTAATAATTTATATTTTTGGATCGCATTCAAAGGATAAAAAAATTGTCAATTATTCAATGCATTTCATTGCCAATTTTCAGCAAACGTTATTTGCATATTGAAGCGCTTGTCTCCCTTTGAGCTTTGAAGTCTTAAAAACAAAACGAGTCTTCTAAATTTTCGCAAATTTTAGCTCGCTGAACGCGATAACTCAAGTTTTCTAGCACCAAAAAATTAGAAAATCTCTTTGGGCTCATTTCTTAATGGCGAATGAGCTACCAAAGCCAAAAAATTCGAACAATTTCATCTAAGTTTTCCTTCCTCGCAAAGTATTGACCTCGTCTGTGGTCAATTTGAAAATGCAAGACCGTACAAGAACCGCTACTAAAATTTCACCACAAATCGACTTACCTCTTGATTGCCCGAAGCGGACGAGAAATAAAGTACTATCTTGCCTGACATGGTGGAAATTTGGAAAAAAACGAGTTCCGAGAGGAAGAGAATAGAATTATACAACTTCTCTTTTAACAATAACGCCTACTTTTAATTTATT
Source organism: Actinia tenebrosa (assembly GCF_029948245.1). Classification (NCBI taxonomy): domain Eukaryota; kingdom Metazoa; phylum Cnidaria; class Anthozoa; order Actiniaria; family Actiniidae; genus Actinia; species Actinia tenebrosa. The sequence goes on from NW_028292578.1 coordinate 12,127,851, forward strand.
ACTGAATTCTACACGCCCTGGTAGAATTCACCAGGCGTTGCTCGTCGGGCATAATTTTAACCGAGTAGGACTAAAAACGACTAATAATGTTAACCAGGCGTTACTTACTAACAACCGAAAAAGACTGGAACTACTACTTCTACCAATCTCTACTCGGACATGACACCACAGGGAGCCAAAAAACCATATTTTCGTTTACGACAAAATTGTTTTATTTTTTCTTATTTACTTTTTTAGTCATTTTAATTATTTTTGAGACGAAATGTCTAGTTGTCTTAGATGAATGAGTTGAGGATTAAGGATCTGGAGTGATTGCGTGACAAATATTCATAAAAATAACAAACTGCTCAATAGCCAATTGGAAAACAGTAGTAAGATTAGCCTTTGAAGTGTCAGGGTGTAGCCAGTTCTTCTTCTATACATTTTTCTGCAGTAGTATCATTGTCGTCTCTTCTTCCTAAATCACCACAAAATGTCTAAAATCACAGTCTATATTTCCACAGTTTCGAGCAATTTGGAGGTAAGAAGATTATTTTCTCTCTCCAATCTTTTTCCTTGTTCTTGTCCTTTTTTGGTTGCAGTTGAGCTCCGATAATAGTGTAATTTGAAATTTATCTCTACGTCTGTGTTGGCTCACTTCTAACTATCAAAAACTTCAATCCTTTGCCTTAGAAACAGAGTCTAATGTGTCTGGAATTTAAGTAGTATTGCTAAGACTCGATCCTTAGGATCAACACTAAATTCCCTTCCTAAAACAGAACTCCATTGGCAAAACAATGATCGTATTTGTTCGACTTATATAGGATGTTGCTTTTATTCTGCAAAACGTATTATATTTAAAACGGCTTGTCACAAATACGGTTTCAGTTTTTAATGTTATTTTCGAACAATTTCCATTGAAAAGTTTCTTAAATTGCAAATTTTATCAAACTGTGCCATTATGCCTGGCTAATGATGCATTTAATAATTGCCACCACGAATCATCAATTACTAAAAATTTCAAAAATATTGCAACACCGAGGTAGGTAAAAATTATGCATGTAGCTGTTTCATTTTCACTAATTGCTGAAGCAGTTGGACAGTTTTATACAAAATTAGCAAGTGAAAAATATTTTATAAATAAATGATTGTGTTTTGACAGGGTTGACATGAACAATACTCATCTGAACAATAATATTGATTTTTCAGAAATATTAATAATTCATTATTAATTAATTAATAAGCTTACTACTCTTTTCTCCTTTAAAGATTTGCTGGTATTTTGGAATAAAAAATGCTAAAATCTACAAATTTTAAAAAATATTAGAAGCATGTTAATCTCTTTTGGGGTTACGAGAGACTATATCTCAAATATAATGTTACATTATAAGCGTTAGATTGTTCCAGCTTTTTTGATAAGGGTCATTATTGCAAAGCATATTAAATCATAGCTTTGTGATTAATGGCCCATGAACAATTATTGTATAAAAGCTAAGATGAAGACAAGGGGTACTTTTTCCACCATTTTAAACCATCATTTTTCACCACTAGGATAATATTGTCAGTCAATATACAGCTAAAATTTACGAATTCAAGCAGATGGGAAAGATATCACTGATTCTTAAGGCATTTGTATTGAATTTATTTTTATCTACAGTTAAAGAAGCATCAACAAAAGATTGAATGCATACTTGGCAACAACTACAAAGGCTGTGACATTGAATATATCGACATAGCAACTTCTGTAGACCTCAAACAGAAAATGCGAGAAGTAGCTAATGATCCCAAAGCACTTCCACCACAGTTTGCTAAAGGAGACAAGTATCTTGGGGTAGGTTTACTGATTAATATTTTGACATGTTTACCTGGGTGTAAGGTTTTCTTATTTCATTCTATATGCCATTCCCTAGAGTATCATTTCTTTGCTTTTTTTAGTTGTTCATAATCAACATGTATACAATTTATTCTATGTGTCATTCCCTAGAGTATCATTTTTTTGCTTTTTAAGTTTTGCACAATCAACATGCATACAATTCATTTTATGTGTCATTCCCTAGAGTATCATTTCTTTGCTTTTTTAGTTGTGCATAAGCAATATGTATACAACTCAAACAAAGAATCTTATCTTCAAGAGAATGACACCTATGTGGACTGAAATATAATAGCAAATATACAACCTAAAAGGGTCTTAGTGGAGTTCATATTTGTTGAGCTTATTTTTATGATTGAAAAAACAGATACAACATCTGTTCGTCACATTGAAACCACAATAATACATAATATACCATTGATTGATTAATTTACATTTAATTTATTCTAAGGCCTAGAATCCAAGCTAGACAATAATATTATTTCAATGCCGCATGTTCATCCTACTCAAAAAAGGCTTAAATTAGCAACCTGACTCCTGAAATGTGTCTCACACGAGTTTCAGCCGGAAGCTTCAATATGTAACCATGGCTAAATCTCATAAAATAACTCTTATCAATCTTGCATTCTGATTGGTTGAAATTGCATGCTCTATGTATGAGAGCATGCCAAAAGTGCTATTTCTTTAGAGCCTTTCCTATCTATGTTGGTTATTGTAATTTGTATTTTATGCTTAATGCTGTGCTGTGTGCAGTTCTATAAAGCACTTCTTCTTTTTTGTTCTGCCAATTAATCCTGTGCGCAATTTTTAACTGCACGCAGCACATGTACATGTTTTCTTGTGGAAATTTTATTAATGCTCAGGTCTGTTAGAGCAAACTTGTCTAATAAATCGTTTTTGTATTGTGTAGTTCCAGAAATTATGTATACCCCCTTGTGGAGGAATGTTTTCCACTTCACCCCCCCCCCCCCCCCCCCCACACACACACACACACACACACCCCACCCCCACCACCACATACCCCCAGAAATTCCAATTTTCTTACATACAAACTCTGTAATTTCTGGTTTTTCTCAGACCCCCAAACCCTTCAGAACTTCCAAATTCCTCTGTGGGGTGTGGGTGTGGGTAATTTCTGGAACTACACATTGGTAAAAAACTGCTGTCTTCCTTTGATTACTGACTTTTACATTTGCCCAGGATTAGTCTAACTTCTGTGTCAAATAATTCCAAATACCAATGGTAAAGTAAAGAATGCACAACTTCAACAATGCAATCACTTTCAAATTCCATGAAGACATTTACTGAAACACTTGAATATTCTATAAAGATATAACTAGCTAAAAACTAGTGTGAGCTGCGTCGGTGTTTCTAATGAAACAGTAATGATGAAAAGGTAAATTATACACTGTGAAAAGATGAAAAAACTTACTGACGTTTCGGACGCTAGTCCTTCGTCGGAGTAAAAGAGAAAGAAGTGGTAGAAAGGAGTGTATATATGATAGAATAAGACAAAAGAAACCAATGAGAGCAAGGTAGGCAAGGAAACAAAAACAAACAATCAAAAGACAAAAGAAAAGGTTAGTTGAAAATAAAGCGTTCATTAATCCCGTTGGGACTAAGAGTGCCCAATAGGTGAATAAGCCTAATTAGTCCCAACGGGATTAATGAACGACAGTAAGTTTTTTCATCTTTTCACGGTGTATAATTTACCTTTTCATCATTACTGAATATTCTATACAAAATTGAGGCTCACCCTCAGCAGCAGAGAATTCAAAAACTAGAGTGTTCCATACTTTACTTAAAGTGTATCACCCGTCTGACAATATTCACAGTATATGATTCTACATGTGATAAGATGATGAAGGAACAGAAAATTTTTTATAGTTTGATTGCAGCTTCTTGAATTTATAAAGGTTTTTCTATGCCATATGCTAATGTTGTGACATATGAGGAGTAATCATTTAATATACAAAACATTACTTGCACAGATAAATTGAATTTGAAATACGTCATTGTTTTCCCCATTGCTCATAAAGAAATTATTTAAAGTTAGTTTCCACATAGTAGTCATGGTTTTGAATTAAGAGGAACAACAAATAACCCATGAATGACTCATCTCATACAGGGGCGGATCCAGGGAGGGGAGCTCTGCACAAAGTTAACCCAGGGAGGGTTGCCCCCTTTAGAATCACAGGGAAAAAACATTATTTCATATTCATTATCTTCGAAGTAGGGGCACAAAGTCGAACCGGGGAGGGGTGCAGTGCCCACCCCCTGCACCCCTCCCCTGGATCCGACATAGTCATAGGTTACGACATTAGCATATGGCACAGAAAAACCTTTATAACTTCAAGAAGCCGCACTCAAACCATGCAGTTTTTTCAGATCATTCGCATCTTACCCCATGTAGAAGCAATTCTGAGAATATTGTCAGAAGGGTGATAGGCATTTAATATGCATCAAAATGTATCTAAAAGTTAGAATTTAAAGTATTTCTCTTTTTTATATTTTTAAAGGATTTTAACGCTTTCGATAATGCAGTTGAAGATGAGGACATAGCAGGATTTTTACAGATTTGAGCAAAATTTCATTCAATAACAGTCCATGTAGTTGCAGAATGCATGAACAACGATAGAAGAATCATGCGACTGAATTAATACAAGGCCATAAAAACTATTAAGATAACATTATCAATCAAGCAATTTATACTTTGTAAGATTCAGTAAATTTCCAAGAATGTTGAATTCTTAATATACACAGTTTATTTCACATTTTTGTCACAATATCAACTTTAATAACACAGGAAATTTTTTCATGATTCCCATTCTGGCAAATGTTTGGGTAATTTCTGGGACTTTTATGGGAAATTCACATAAATTCCCATGATTGGGAAAATGCAACAAAATCTAAGGTTGGGAAAAAATTGTATTCCTTTCTGAAATCCCCAAGATTTGGGTTGTGATTTCCCAATAATTTCCCAAAGTTCCCATTTGGGAAATTGAAAAAGTTTCCTGTGATAACATGCACCTTCTAAAATTATGCCATAAAATAAACACAAAATGTTTGAGAATTAAATGATACGTTTTTTAGTGGAGTATAATTTCAAGAGATAATGGGGGAAATAATGGGAAAATAAAAAGTAAAAATGAGATTTAACAGTGGACTCCACAGTGGCTCTTCTTCCTCTGGATTCCAACTGCAAATTAGAAGTTGATTTTTGTGGAGGGAGGAAAAACCTTTGAAGCACAAGAGAGAACCAACAATCAACTCTACTCCCAAACGACAAAAAAACCTGCAGGACTCGCGAACCCAGGTGGCATTGGTGAGAGGCGAGCGCTCTCACTGATATGCCAATCACTATTAAAATAATATTCAATTAAGAAATGAAACAGCTTTCTCTATGCTCCATTCTGTCTGAGTAAAACCCACACAGGAAGTGACGAATGCACAAAAGAAGTGTGAAGAGAAGCATGAAGAATAGGATAGGTGACGAGTGCTTCTTGCACTTTTTCAGTGCTTTTGGTGCTTCCTACATGCTGCACTACTTAACAGAGCATGAAAAATGCTGTTTTGTTGTTTCATTATGTAAAAAGAAAACATGGAATTACCATTGTCAATATCGTTTTTTTAACAGTTTTTTTTTTTTTTTTTGCTGCACATCAGTAAATGGTGTCAGCACCATGTTCTGTTTCTTAATACAGCACAGTTTGAGATCAATCAGAGTGTGCAGACGAAGATGAAAATATAATGAATAGAGTCAAATGTTTCATTTAGTATTTTTTTTGCAAAGACTGAATCACTAAATTCACCTTGAGTCCACCTCTGTAACTGATGCGCACAATGTTGAATTTAACAACGCAAAAAGAAAAAAAAAACCGCAATTGCGCCGTGTGTCCACCTCTTTAACTGATGCGCCGGCACAATGTTGAATGTAACAACACAATAGCTCACTCCCGAGATACGCTTCTCTTGTCACGCACAAAGGTTTCAGTATGAGGCTACCTGCTAAATGCTCAGTCATTCGTGACAGGCGGTAAAAATGAATTTAATTTAGCACGTAGCCTCATACTGAAACCTTTGTGCGTGACAACCGAAGCATATCTCGGAAGTGGGCTATTGCACTGTAACTGATGCGCCGGCACAATATTGAATATAACAATTGCATCGGCCTCGACTCGGGATGTCCCGGATGTGGGTTTTTTCTTTCTGATTTTCGGGAAAAAACGTGAAAACATAAATAGATACAATAAAAATTCAAATGCCTTTGAGCATGTTGGATATGATCGTCGATGGCAAAATGTCGCGGGATGCGGGATTTCGGGAAAAGAACAGCGCGGGATTCGGGATCCGATCCCCCTTTCAGACTGTCAAATTTCTTGATATTTTTTAATCTTCACCGGAGTACACCAGCAAACGAGCATATTTTGCTGCAATTTTTTTCTCTTATTTTTTGATTTTTTTCCTTGAAATTTTCATTTGAATTGATAGAAAGTCGATACCTTTGGACCTCTTTCGATTACCTTGCCTTTCTTCGATGATCCGTAAATTCCAGAGTCCTTGATCCAGACAAATATTTAACACCACTATTGTTTTCTAAAATTCCTCTCCGCTTGAGTTAAGATCTGCGTTTCAGAAAAGCTTGTTAGCCTAGAAGTACAACAAAGCTCTTCAAAGTTCCAAGCCTGCAGAACTCAATCCAGGTAAATGCCCCAATCTATAAGTCAGGAATATCTAAGTTTCAAGAAAAATGTCTCAATCTATAAGTCAGCAATATTTAATTTTCAAGAAAACGTTTTATGCTTTTTTTGTAGCTTTAAATCTCTTGAGAGATGCCTTTTGCCTTGACCTTCCTTGCTTTAAACGCATTTAAAAGCAGCAAATTAGTTCTTATCCCAAAACTAGAACTCAGCTAAATACTGCCAAGAATGATAAACTCTAGCACCCTTCCCGGGCAGCAGTAAAAGTGTTATAAAGCCATAATGACAGCAAATTGAATTAATTCTGTCATTGGCACTGCGTGTGAAATATGTAATTAATTTAAATGTTAAACTGTAAAGTTTATTGTACAATCAGCATACGAGAACCGTAAACTGCTGCAAAACTGCTTGAGTTTATTTCAAATTGAGCAAAATTTTTCTAAAAACAGTTTGACATCAAATCACCTATGAATAATATCGTTCAACTTAAGGATTGTGGATGAAATATCGTACATAAGGTAAAAATATAAAATGTAAATAATTTTTTTTGCAAGTGTAAAATTCGGAATCGTGGCTCGACCTAAAAAAACTTCCATGAACAGTTTTTAACTTTGGGATCTTAAATTAAGCTAGTTGAGTCTTTTTTTTCCAAGTATTTTATGAACCCCTAGAGGAAAGAGTATTTTATCTCTAGAGAGTTCAGTGCAGATATCATATATGTATTATTACGTAAGAACGCTTTTGTGACGAGGAGTCAAAGTGCAAATTGGTTATTAACTTCATTAGGTGCTAAAGTTATCCCACGAACTTTGTAGAATTAATTCTCAGTAAAATCACTGCAAATATAACTTATAAAGTCAAAAATAGGGATCAAATGATTGTAGATTAAATTTGTTAAATGCACAAGGGCTTAGCACCTCTTAAATATTTACAAGTTGGCTAGTCCTGCACGCATAGTCGCTCTAATTTTCATGATTATGCATTTACAGGGGTAGAAACGAATTGAACATTCTTTTTTGTTTAAGTCTGCTGCTGATTATAAAGAATTGTACGTTCAGTTAAAATATCTCAAACGAGCCTTTTTATAATGTTGATTCTTGGGTTCGGATACTTGGATAACTTTATCTTTTAAAACTTATTAAGATATCTCAATTATGCATTCTATACACATATATTTTCTATTATATTCCTATAGGATTTTTATTCTAGAGTTAGACTTTATTATCCTGCGAATTAAATTTGAAAATTAACATTCTCGAAAACTCTTCCATCCACCCATGTTTATTGAAATTTTTAACTTTTCAATGTTTATACGAAAGCTTTCGTTTCAATATTAGAATCGTTCATGCAAGTCTTAATTTCAATTTAAGTTTGTTTTTGAATAAATTTTGAGGACAAAGACTAGTCGGTTATGCTTGAAGGCCGAGACTGAGAATGTTATAATCGGATGACTCTATTATACAAGTCTGGACTTGCTACCATTGTCTGATAGCTTTGGAGGGGTTATTAAGGTTATCATAACATCGAAGGACTTACTGGTCCGTTAGGGGATTACTTTTGTAAAGTATCGATGTTTATGGGACGGGAGGGAGCTTAAGGAGAGAGCTCGTGTGAAAAAAGTGATGGTGATGCAGGAAAAAACGAACTGATTGAATTGACAGACGGATGGAGCAGGAGTAGCTCATGCTCAATTGGTTAGTAATTCCGGGATTCGGCCACGTCTGTCTCGCGTTATTGCAGTAATATGAATCACCTTTACCTTTATCTCAGTTTTACGGATGGATGAACGATAAACGGACGGACGGACGGACGGACGGACGGACGGACGGACGGACGGACGGACGGACGGACGGACGGACGAACGAACGGACGGACGGACGGACGGACGGACGAACGAACGGACGAACGAACGAACGAACGAACGAACGAACGAACGAACGAATCAGAAGGGAACAAATAACGGACTGAATGAACGCTCGTCGAAATAACGAATACGTCAGAAAAATAATAACCTAGTCATCATCCGTCTCATCATCATCTTTTATTATTTATGAACGAAAACGTGTAACGAAGCAAAAACAGAAAGAAGCAGAATTTGTCGTAGACCTCAAATTAACTTCATGTAGGTACGAGCCGTTATGTCGGTGTAAATCGTTTTTGAAGGGCTTATGTCAACAGACTATCGATACTCTTTTTCATGTTATGAGATACGCTTTTGCTGTGGGGCAAACGTGTCCAAGTTTATCACTCTTTGACCCCTTTTTTTCATCAAGTTGTAATTGTATACTGTACACTTGAAAATTCAAGGACTCTCCAGTCATGTGGAAAAATTAGGTTATTTAATATTGAGTTTCGCCTTTTTCTTTTAATCTTTTCCTGTATTAAGACGATTTTTTCGTCTGTAGTTTGCGAGACGCGTTTTCGCGCCATTTTCTCGGTATTTACTACACAAGAAAGGAACAACATTACTTTACTATCAAAAGTTCTCAACGACTAAATTCAAACTTTTTATACAGCTATTTCAAAAAAAGTTGAATACTACTTAATACTATACATGTACTGCATACTGAATAGTGCATTCCAAGACCGAACTGCATTGTGGGTCATAGTGACATTGTCTAAAGTAGGATTAATTATTATTATTTATTTTATTTCTAGTGTATTCCATCTGAAACAATAAACTAACTACATGTAGAGAGTTAATTTGCTGTATATTTACTTTTTATTTCAAATTACCAAGACCGACACTTCGGTCTTGGAATGCACTATTCAGTATGCTGTATTCAGTATTCAACCTTTTTTGAAATAGCTATATAACAATTTTGATAGCATTAAATGCAAATGTAGCAACAACGACAACAGCTAGATAACTCATTTATCCCATTTCAGCATGAAAGAGAAAAAAGAAAAAATGAATTCGAAGTTGAAGGAAGACGACCTTCGTTTTGGATGGGGAAAGTTCAAACCCGATTGTCTCCAGTGTTTCAATGGCCCAAAATGCTTCATGGTATTTCTTGTCATATTCTCCGTAATGCAAGGTAAGTCACGCGTGACGGTAGATAAGACTTTACGTGACTGAGAAAAATGCACGGTATGGAATTTCCTTGGTGGCCACGACGTTTGTCTATAAAAGGATTTTGATTGGATAAGCAATAATCTCGCGCGCTGTGATTGGTTTTTACGGATGATTGTACCGTGGCCGTGCAGTACCACTTCCCCAAAATAACATATCACCCCCCCTACAATTTCGCCTAATCACCCCCCCCCCCCCCCCAACACACACACACACACACCAACACCACCATGTGCTAATAAATGAAAGCCCCCTAATATACGCCAGCTACGGCACCCTTGATTGATGATTTTAACAAACGAAGCAGTTTTCAAGGTATCACGCGTGACGGTAGATAAGACTTTGCGTGACTAAGAAGCAGCCGAACATCAATATTAATCATAACTTTTATACATTTTTCTAACCATATCAGGTATAGCTGTAAACGGTATAACCAAGCTGATTCTACCTTCCATCGAAAAGCGGTTTCAATTCACAGGAACTGAGTTGGGAATCATTTCTGCTGGGAACGACGTCTCGGCGTTGATTATTGTCTGTTTTGTGAGCTTCTACGGTGGTTTTGGCAACAAGATCCGATGGCTGGGCTACGGATCGTTCATCACGGGTAAATCTAGTACTAATAAGAGGGTTTTTATCTAGTGAGAAAAATCAGTTTAGCATGTGGTTTAAATGCAAGCGGTGTTACTATATACAGGCATTTCAGCAAAAAATGTTGGTGAAGGTTTTGTTACATGTTGCGTGTTGCATGTTGCATGTTGCATGTTGCATGTTGCATGTTGCATGTTGCATGTTGCATGTTGCAAAATGTTCGAAAACCAGACTAACAATTTAGCTGAGAGTAAGATTAGTCCGAACTGTTATTCATTTTTCTTCGCCTTCTAACATCTCTTTCTCTCCCCAACAGCTATTGGCTGTTTAATTTTCGCTCTTCCCCATGCTCTCATCGGTGCATACTACCCTTCAAGTAACAAAGATGAAAATATCACCTTTACAAGACAAGATCTTTGTAGTGTGAAGAATAAGACGGCGATGGACAACGTGTTGTGTGTGTCCAGCTACGACTCTGATTGGTATTACATACTCATCTTCGTATGTGGTCAACTGTTCATGGGCGCAGGAACCACACCGCTGTACTCTCTTGGGCCCGCGTATATCGATGAGAACGTGAAGCCTAAAAACATGCCTTTATATCTTGGGGTCTGGTTTGCATCGTCTATTATGGGGCCCGGCCTCGGATTTGTATTAGGGGGACTGGTGCTTGGCGTGTTCGTTGATCTAAAGCAGGTTTGTGTGATGTTTGACTGGGTTACCTCTGTCACAATCAAAATATAGACAGCTTGCTTAGCAGACAGCACACTAACAGCACAACCAAGCCACACTTGATTCTTGAAACAAGTGTGTGAGGTCACTGAGGATCAAACTATGGACCTCTTGCTTAGCAGGCAGCACACTAGCCAACCAAGACACACTTGCTCCTTAAAACAAATGTGTGAGGTAATTGAGGATCAAACTATAATCAATTTGGTTAGCAAGCAGCACACTAACCAAATAGCCAATTTAGCCACACTCGCTCCTTTAAAAAAATGGACCTTTTGCTTAGCAGGTCAGGTCGGCTGAGGAACAAAGCATGGTCCTCGTGCTTAGTTAAAGCACCACACTAACCAACCAAGCCACACTTGTTCCTTAAAACAAGTGTGTGAGTTCACTGAGTATCAAAATATAAGCCTGTTGCCTCGTCTACAGCACACTAGTATCACGTGATCACAAACCTGTCATTAAAAGGGGTTCTGTTTTTCAACAGCCAGAGGGAATGGATCTGAACACCGATGACCCACGTTGGATAGGGGCGTGGTGGGTGGGGTACGTCTTTGGTGCGGTCTTTCTCGTTTTTAGCGGAATTGGTTTACTGGCTTTCCCGAGGGAGTTACCAGGTTCCCGTGAGATGAGAGAAAAAGCCATGAAAGCGGGCGATATTCCGAAGGATAACGAACAACTGAAAGGAAACCTCAAGGTATTGTGAAGAATTTTTTTTTTAATTTTATCATTTTAGACATTCTTTGTTCTTGTGGTATCCATATTCTTGTGTCTTCTCTCGTGCGCAACCGTTAAACAAAGAATTGATACTCAAGGGAATGACATGTGGCGTAATCTCATAACATTACTCTAGCGAATGACAGATGGCTTAATCGGAGAACATTACAGGGGCGTAGTCAGGATTTTCCGAGGAGAGGGGGGGGGGGCAAATTCATAAATCCGCTTTATTTTGGGCCCCCGGAACTCAGGACGAAAAAAAACAAAAAAACAACCGGCATCTCTTTTAATTTTCCACTTAGAAAAGAAATCAAAATTAGTGTATATATTCTACAAATGCCGCCATTTTGTTGCAACGAAAGGGAGTTTATAGCCCCCTCGCCCACCACCCTGCCTACGCCCTTGCATTATATATTTATATCTATATATATCTTGTCTATAGGATATAATCCCTGCTGCCAAAGAACTTGTAACCAACAAAACCTACATCTTCAATACTCTCGCCACATCTTGTGGGTTTTTCTCGGCCGGAATATCCTCATTCTTACCTAAAGTCCTTCAGGATAAGTTTGGTCTTAATCTTACTGAAACTGGCGTTTACTTGGGAGTCATTCTTATCCCAGGGATGTTCTGTGAGTATCGATGTGTTGTACCAAGAGAAAATGAGCTAAGAGAAAGAATTTCAGCGCGTCATTATGAGCACCCTTTGATGCTACTTTTAGAATCACTGTTCTATTTTTAGAATCATTCATCTGTTTTTAGAATTATTCACATATCATTCTTATCCCAGGGATGTTCTGTGAGTATCGATGTGTTGTACCAAGAGAAAATGAGCTAAAAGAGGGAATTTCAGCGCGTAATTATGAGCATTATTTCATGCTATTTTTAGAATCACTGTTCTATTTTTAGAATCATTAATCTGTTTTTATAATATTTATTATAGCGTCGTTTTTCTGCACGGGCATATTGCACGCACTCTACGCTGTTTGCTCATATTTTCTTGAAACTCTGACTGGCCAGTAGCAAACAGCTTAGAGCGCGCGCAGTATGCGTGTGCAGAAAAACAGCGATAAAATGATTCTAAAAATAGATCAATGATTCTAAAAATAGATCAATGATTCTAAAAATAGATCAATGATTCTAAAAATAGATCAATGATTCTAAAAATAGATCAATGATTCTAAAAATAGATCAATGATTCTAAAAATAGATCAATGATTCTAAAAATAGATCAATGATTCTTAAAATAGATTAATGATTCTAGAAATAGCATCAAAGAGTGCTCATGACATCAAACGGTGCCTACGAGTGGATGCAAGCATCAATAGCGAGCATGTGCATGTTACGCCATAACCACCATCTTGGTTGATGATAACAAATCATTCCTCATTAGCTTCTCTTGTTAGATAATCCAACATGACAGTCGCATGTTCGCCTTACACCTTTTTTCTTGGTTGTACGCATGCGCGTCATTTTCTTTAAAGTGTCTGTCTGTCCGTCCGTCTGCATGTCTTTTTGTCTTTCTGTTTTTTTTTTTTTTTTGTTTGTTTGTCTGTTTTTCTATGTGTCTTTCGCCTTGTTTGCCTTTAGGTTGTATGAATCTATTATAAACCATTTCAGTGCATACATCGTTTTTTTTGTTTTAGGTGGTGTATTGATCGGTAGTTTGGTCGTGCGTCGGTTCAAAGTCCGAGATTCCTGCAAAATGGCGGCCAAATTCTGTGTGATTTTCTCGTGTGTCGGGATTTTTGGACCGTTAAGCTGGTTCGTTCCTGGCTGTGATCCGGTGAATCTCGCTGGCGTGACTCAACCATATCATAACGGGTATGCCGCCATGTTGGATGACTTAAACAAAAAATTTGGTCTTAGTTTCTTTTTTATTTTATGTCGACCACCGTGACAGCCATGTCTTTGTTATTTATTTTTCATGAGAAGTGACGCCGCCAAAAATGCTTTTTCTAAATTGGATTCCCTGTGGTTTATATCTTACCAGGAGTTTGAACGTCGATTCAGGGGTCAGCAGTCTTTGTAACCTGGACTGCGCATGCACCAAGGAGTACTTCAACCCAGTGTGTGGATCTGATGGAGTCACGTACATGTCGCCTTGTCACGCGGGATGTTTGGTGAAAGGACCTGGAGTAGGTGTTTGGGGATATACTCAGGGGGAGGGGGTAGGAAGGAAATATGATCAGGGGAGGGGAGTGGGGGTCTACCTTAAACTGGTCAGAAATATATTCATGGAGAGTGGGCAGGAAGGTTACCTCAAGCAAGATACTGGCCAGAAATATACTCAGGGGGGAAGGGGTGTAACCTGGACTGCGTAACCTGGACTGGGAGAATGTAAAGCTATTTAAATGGAGAGATTGCTGAACAGTTTGAACTAAAATGTTATTATTTTCAATTACAGAATTACAGCAGTTGCAGTTGTGTTCCTCCGCTGATCAACCAGACAGTTAGCGTCGCGGAGAAAGGGTACTGTGATCGTGGTGATGGTTGTTCGAATTTTATTTGGTTCTTGGCCATTATACTTATTCTACTGTTGACTGTGTTCTTGAAGGCAATCCCATCGAAAACTGTTATCCTCAGGTCAGTATTTCAGTTGGGATACCTGTGGTCCATTCCTGCACACAGTGAGCCCAGTATGTCTAAAATCAGGTAGAACTTGGGATAATACTTGGGATCAAAAAAACTAGCCTAGTTACGTTTCCGGTGGCAACTTTGAAGAGACAGGGAACGGGGAGAGAGGCAAAGAAGGATCTCTCCGTCATCAGCTTTCCCATTCCTTTCTCGGATGCCAGCGGAGAGCGTGCTGAAACCTAATGCTAGTCCTAGGCCCCGTCCACACGTGTCCGGAAATTTTTGTGTCCGTATCCGCAAATTTTACGAAAACGGATACGTGTGGACGGTGAAAACGATTGGAATACGCTGCGTGTGGACGCAAACATTTTCGTATCCGCAAAAAATAATTTGCGGATAGAAAAAAAAACCTGGATACGTGTGGACGGGGCCCTGATGATCGACTTTCATGCTTACAAACTTCTCAATTAGGGGTGCCCGTGTGGCTATTGACAAAGGAAGCCCAAAATAACTTAAGGGGTAAAGCAAATATTTTACCAAAGCTAGACCAGTTTGCACCTTATCTGTCTAAACTCACAAAAGCTAAAGCATTGCATTATGTCCTCTCCAGGTGCGTGCCTTACAACCAGCGTGCGTTTGCGTTGGGTCTACAGTTCGTGTTTTTCCGTGGCCTTGGTTCGATTCCCAGCCCAATCTTCTACGGCTTCTTATTCGACAAGAATTGTATGCTGTGGGGGGAGAGCTGCGACGAGGTTGGCCGCTGTTTTGTGTATGACATCAACACTCTCTCGTACTATTTAGCTGGAATTGGTGTAGCGACAGGATGTAAGTACCTCTTGCGAGAACATCTTGAGAAATAAAGCAAACGTCAATTGACACTTCTCAAAAGTATCGTGGATACAAGGCTAACATGAAAATACAAAAGAAATCACCGAATTTGTGGCATTTCTTTTTGTATTCCCATGTATGTCTCGCATTCAAGACAATTTTAAGAAGCCACATTCTTTAGAACGCTAGCTGAAACAACCTCTGGGCTGATCTGAATCGTCGGGCAGGCATGGCTAATTCTCAAAACGCCTTAACCTGAACCTCTTGGCTGATCTTACGTCAGGCCTGTCTAACTCACAGATTAAACCCTGAAACAACCTCTGGGCTGATCTAAGTCAGGGCATGGCTAACTCACAGATTGAACCCTGAAACAACCTCTGGGCTGATCTAAGTCAGTGCAAGCCTAACTCACAGATCAAACCTTGAAACAACCTCCTGATTGATCAAAATCAGAGCACTGCTATGTTGGGTTTAAGGTTCGAGATACCCAGTCATTCTACTCGCATTTGATGACAATTCAGTTCAGGAAACAAACCCGAGACCCTAAAGGTGAGAGGTAAATTCCTCCTTGATTCCCGGCTGATATTAAGGGAATAGTACCCATTACAGACTGTCCAATCAGAATTAGACAATGTTGATCAACAATTTACGCATGCGCACCTAAATTCTTTCCACCTTTTCATGTTGTCAGTGTTGGTCATCACGTTCTTCTTCCTGTCATTCTGGTTTTACAAACCCTCGAACGAGGGACCCGAAGAGCTGGCCATGGGTGAGACCTTGATTCAACTGAAAGACAAGAAACAAGAAGATGACAACGACAACATCGAGCTGGGTTCGCCTGTCAGTGAATCACCTCCTCAGTCACCAGGCGCCACGGACTCTACGGAACTGCTCGGCAAAGAGTCTGAAATTTAACTTTTAACGAGAAACCTAGGTCCAGTTAACACATGAGAATGATTCAGCTTATATACGACATACGTACCAACCAATCACGTGGTCAGTCTTTTTTGTATTAGACGTTACCACGTGATAACCACACTGAGCATCCACTCCATTTTTGTTAAGAAGCGCGCGACTCATTCTGTCTTGTAAGGGATTACGAATCACGTGGTCAGTTTTTATATTAGATTTGAGCACGTGTTGACCACGTGAGCATCTACTCCACTTTTGTTGAGAAGCGCGCGACTCAATCTGCCTTATAAGGTATTACAAATCACGTGGTCAGTTTTTATATTAGATGTGAGCACGTGATGACCATGTGAGCATCCACTCCATTTTTGTTGAGAAGCGCGCGACTCAATCTGCCTTATAAGGTATTACAAATCACGTGGTCAGTTTTTATATTAGATGTGAGCACGTGTTGACCACGTGAGCATCTACTCCACTTTTGTTGAGAAGCGCGCAACTCATTCTGTCCTGTGAGGGATTGCCTTGTGATTGTCCAGCCGCATTTGATCCACGCGAGCATCTAATGCTTTTTCGAAGAAAATGGTGACTCAATCTTCCTTATGAGGGAGTGTCACGTAATTGTATGATAAAGCACGTGGTCACTTCATTCCATATTTGGAAAGGTCGCGTGACCTCTTTCTATTATGTTAGGGCGGATACTGTGATTAATATGACCAGCCGTCTTAGCATGGGTAACGTGACTACGAAAATCCAATATGGCGGAAGGGATCACCTGACGTGATTATGTGAGCAATATGGAATTTTAATTCGATTTCTTATCTATTTAAACTTTTATACTTGGTATAAACACACATGCATTGCTATTATCGCACGAATCAATTTTTTAATTAATAATGAAATTGGGAAAAAAAACACCAAATTTGAATTTGAATTCAATTTTTAAATGGATTTTATAATTTTTCTTTTTATTATTCTATTGATACTAAAATGAATCTCAAGTCGTATAATTTTGAATGTTGACTGATTTATGTCCAGTCTCTCGTACGGCAATAGAAGCCACAGGCAACCCATGTTTTGTTTTTGACATCTATAGAACACAAACAAAAGCTATCATTTTAGAAATAGTCAATTGTACGTATTCAATGAGTCTCAAAATTAAAAATCTTACATGATTTTAGCGGGAGCTTTCTTCATCCTTTTGAATGACCTGAAATTTGAATTGAGGTCTTTTTAAGGGAGGGGGGGGGGGGGGGGGGGAGGTGGGAAAGAAGAGCATGACCTAAATATTGTGGATTTAATACTGCAGGGGGTGGGTGGTGGGGAAGCGCATGACAACGCACAGGCAGCCCAAACAAGGTTCCTGTGTATGGTTTATAAGGGGATGTATGGGAGTTATGATAAAGTTATGAAAATAAAACGTTTCACTCAACAATTTGCTTCAAAACATGTTGCAGTCGTTGCTTTTCCTTTGTTAAGTCTTCTGGAGAAGTTTCAATTTAGGTAGAGAAGAGCAGATTTTGAAAAAACCCACTAAACGGCCTCAAATCGCGCTGAAACTTTTCCAGAAGACTTAACAAAGGAAAAGCAACGACTGCAACATGTTTTGAAGCAAATTGTTGAGTGAAACGTTTTATTTTCATAACTTTATCATAACTCCCATACATCCCCTTATAAACCATACACAGGAACCTTGTTTGGGCTGCCTGTGGGCAACGCAGTACGGCGACATACCGTCTTCTTTCTAAGGAAGTGACGTCGTTTTTTAATTGCATTATAAAAACGGCCAACTATTTTTCCAACCACAATGTGACTTCAAAGACCGGTACGTCAGTCGAATCAGATAACGACATAAAATCCCCACGAGACAGGACAGTTATGCGTCACAGGTCAACATAACAAGCAGGACAAGCCTGAATATACAGCCTTTTGTCTGCTTGACTCGTAAGCCCTGTTTGGACAGCCAGAGACAAGAACTACGAGATGTTGAGGGGCATTTTCGTATTATTGACGTTACTGTTGGCATTCTTTGGGGAAAACTCTCTTGCAAGGCCACAAAACAGTGAGTATTTTATCACTTAACATCGCTCATACCAATTTAACCGTGATAAGTTTTGAGGTAAATACAGAATTACGCACATAAAAGTAATAAAACGTATCGTTAAATGCGCGCAAATCATTTCTTCGTGGGGTTTGAAATAACATTTATGAATTTAACAGTAATTCAAATCACAAAAAGACCTTTAAATTGGTTACAGATTTTCGAAGATTCCTGTGAGCTACTGCCAACCGTGATGATTGACAAGCGAGCGATTTGTTGGGTCGTTCTTATCGAGGGCTCATGTGCTGCTTTTTCGACGTCAAATTTTGTTGGTTCGCTACAAAAGATTGCAAAAACACGAAAATTACGGGAATGTGTTATGAACCGCTCGATTTCTTTTTCAGATTTTTGGTTTCAAGGCCCTCCAGGACCGCCAGGACCACCCGGGCCCCCGGGTAAACCCGGCCCACCGGGACTACCAGGGCCTCCTGGGCCCCCCGGTCCCTCTGGACGCTCAGGAGATCCCGGTATTCCGGGGAGGCCAGGAAAAGATGGAAAACGAGGACGTCAAGGTAAATATTGATACTTGCGCAGTTTAGTTTGTATGCTTTAAAGATTTTATGGTATTGGTGTCTTGTCATGCCAACCAACATGGCGGCGAGCGTTCCTTCTATTCTCATGGAAGGGGTACAAAATAAAAAACAATACTCAAGGGAATGATATGTGGTATGAAATGAGAAATCTCATGTCCAAGTTAAAAAGGTCCACTCAGGTTCCTTTTGTGCATGTTTCTTCAGGTTCTCAGGGTCCGCCTGGAATTCCTGGTCAACCGGGTAAAAATGGCCGCAATGGCGCTGACGGGGCTCCTGGCACTAACGGTAGACGCGGAAGGACTGGGCAGCAAGGGCCACCAGGGATCATGGGTTTTCAAGGACCGGCCGGACCAGCGGGGCCTCCTGGACCTCCAGGACCACCGGGGTCCCCGGGGAAAAATATCAACAACCAACAACTTGGATAGGACGAAAAAAAGAATTTACTCAATATATAAAAGAACTGTCATATTGATTTGATTTGTATGAACAATTAGTTCGGGCAGATTAAACGGCTTTAATATTTGATCATGAACGTGTATATTTTATCTGAGCGACATAAACAAAACACTTTGAATTTTTTCTGATTGGATGGAAAACTGGACGCGAGCATGGTAAAGAAAATACATCACGCATTGTAATGGTTGACTGAAGCAAGGCCTCAGGCCTCTTATCGAAATCTTGTTGCGCGGGAAAAATTTCAGATATGAGTCAGAGAACTTTTATTCGTTCGTTCGTTCGTTCGTTCGTTCGTTCGTTCGTTCGTTCGTTCGTTCGTTCGTTCGTTCGTTCGTTCGTTCGTTCGTTTGTTGGTTCGTTGGTTCGTTGGTTCGTTGGTTCGTTGGTTCGTTCGTTCGTTCGTTCGCTCGCTCGTTCTTTTCTTTCTTTCTTTCTTCCCTTAATTTAAGATTTTAATGAGGCTGTGATATTGATGTTTTTTTTTCTTCAATCAGCTACAGTTCAATTAAGCAATTTGGTTTACAACTTACTTACTCCAATAAATAAATGAACAAAGTCTTTATTTAAGTTCATAAAAGCGAAGAAAAAAATATCAAAGGTATGCTCATGTCAAACGTCGAACTTCACATGAGCCTTATACACTTATTTCAATAAAGGTAGTCACCTGAAAAGCTATAAAGCTGAGGCCGACAAGTATTATGGGTAGATTCATTTTTCACGTTCAACCGCTTGATAACTGTTCATGAACTTGCGAATTTTTTACCGGTTACAGTCTCGCCTCTTCTGAGCATCATCGAGCTGCAGTTTGTATTAAAAAAGCTTTGCATATACATGCTTTTTTGATATGAAAAGTTTCCCATGATGCTCAGTGATCTCAGCTTTCTAGGTTTTTGGTGACTAACTTTATTGAAATAAGTATATACAGAGAATGATAATGATTTCTAAAAAAAATCATCATTGCCATAGTAACCATTGTAGTCCAAGACTGTATTACTCTTGGTCCCTGTAGCGTGACATACATCTCAGCTTTCTAGGTTTTTGGTGACTAACTTTATTGAAATAAGTATATACAGAGAATGATAATGATTTCTAAAAAAAATCATCATTGCCATAGTAACCATTGTAGTCCAAGACTGTATTACTCTTGGTCCCTGTAGCGTGACATAGCATATTTAGTTTAACGTCATACATCGTTACAAACGCGAGAAGAATGATCTTTGACATTGCGTGACTCAATAGCAGGGGGTGACTATTGCATCTGTGTGGGAGTTGTCAAGATAAATTGAAAGGACAAATATCTTCTGGAATAGCTTCGTTCCCACACTGCTCGACACAAGTGCTCGTGCAACTTTTCAACCCACATTACCAAAAGAAATATAGGTAAGTAAAATTGTATAAATTAATGATAATAATAATATTCGTAGCGATGTTGGTTTCGCGTTATTTAGCTTCAACTGCTAAATACTTTTTATACTCAATTCCAAATTTTTATATTCAAACTCTTAAAACACTCTTTTAAAGATATTTTTTGCACAAGCAATTTTTAAATTAACTTGTAGCTTCAAAAAGTCAATTAATACTAAATCAATTCTGATATCAAAAACAACACTTTGAAAAACCATTGAAAAAATTGCTTGATATAGATTAATTAGTGGTGTGAAAATATTTCAGTCGAAGCGAAATCAATTAACCCTTTGTACCGTCAACAGCATTGGAAACTTTTCTCCTAGAATAAAATGAACTTCTTCGAGCAAATGTTAGAATTCATATATCAAAGCAAAACGAATATTTATTACAACAAAGGCTATGTACGTTATCCAAAAAATGCATGTTATTTGTCAACTAAAGATTGCAAAAGTTCTAGAATTTAGGGAATATTTTTCTTGAATTTTTTGGGTGAGTGATTCTACCATTTGCTTTTGTTCTATGTGCACAACTAAATAATCAATTTTTGGGAGCAATTTTGTTACGTAGGAATTAAATTTACGATCTAAGCTTCAAACTAAAATGGTTTTGGAGCAAACTTTGTTTGTTTGATTTGTTTCGAGATTAGATTTAAAATAAAAAATGCAATTAATAATGACGATTATTTTCAGTTTGCTTCATGCTGACAGTATTTAATATTCAATTAATTGGACTGCAGAATTCACATTAGGTGTGAACGCGCGTAAATAATTATAAAAAGATTCGTTTATAGAAGAATATTTGTATTAAAAAATCCAGGTTTTTAATTCATTCAGTGGATAACTTAGAATCGATAGCAACTTTTTGCCAATTTATTAATAAATATAATTATTTATAATTCAAAAATATTTATTCAAATAATTTACTGCAAACAAATAATTACATGATGAGAAGCTTGGTTTTAGGAAGGATTTATTTAAGAACGTGGGTTATTGAAAAATAATGTACAATTTCGTACTTACCCATCCCCTATTAAGTAATCACTAGCTTTCCTCCCCCTCCCCTCCCCAACTTTATTTTTTTGTTTGCATTCCTAGTGAAAAGTATGGCAACCATTAATATGAAAACCCTTTCTATCACCTTGGCAACCATTATCATGGAAACTACGCCCATCTCTATAGGTGGCCGGCTTCAAAATTTAATTTACTGCTAGAATAAAACTCCCCCAGCCATCTCTCCCCCCATGCTATGAAAGTATTTGTATGCACGCATTGTCTTACTAACTATAACAACATGAAAATATGACCATGTTTGGCTTCCAAACAGACTTTTTGTTCTTGTTTATTGGAGTTGAGAATTGTTGAAAATTTATCTAAAATATCAAGGAATATTGGTAAAAAAACAGCCATACAACAACTTAATAAGAAATTTCTGGTTTTTACTGTAATTTTCAACAAGTTAATAAAAGATTTGAGGTTATCAAATTATTAAAGGGTTCGTGCCGGCGATTGGATCAGTTGTAGAAGCGAGTGGCGAACAGCTCAAGCAAGGGCAGGCCGAGAAATCAGTCATTTACAAAACCAAAACGATTTATTTATTTGATTCTCTTGAATTTTCTCTACGAAGATTAGGTTCCTTCGATTCTATACAGAAATAAAATACTTTGATTCGATTAAAATTAGTTGAGAACTACTGTCTAGGAAATTTTTTTTCACTTTGTAGTATTCATCATTTTGTATTTTGTTTTTTGTATTGTTTTTGTTTTACTATTTGTTTATTTTTTCTTTGTTTTTGTTCATTATCTGTTTGGTTTTGGCGAAAAAATTAATAACGAATCTTATTTAATTCTGTTTTTTTAGAATTCATAAAGTTAAGTTCTGAAACCCATGCGATAATCGACAAAACTAGTACGAAACTTACAGTAGATTATGTAGTTAAATAATCCTAAGATATCCTTGGATTCATAAGATGGATTATTTAAGATTTAAGAATAATCTTTTTTGTGATACGAAAGCTGCTTTTTCCCCCTAGGTTTTGACTTCGCTGTAAGCGGGCTTTGAGCTTCAAATACCAAAATGCCTAAATCTGTAAGTACTCTAATAATCGTAGTTATAATTGGAACCCAATGCAACTTCTCCACCCAAACGATTCAAACCTTTAACATTTTTTCCCTTTCAGATTAATGTTAAAGTAACCACGATAGAGGCAGAACTAGAATTCATCGTCCCATCCAAAATAACTGGTAGTGAACTCTTTGATCAGGTGAATAAATACTAATTAAATGAACCTTGGTGGGAATGGAAAATGGGATGAATTGGGGTTCCTGTGCGATTCCAGTTGGGATCCCTGTGTCTTTCAAAATGGCGCCAAGGTTTGGCTGTATCAGAAAAACTTGCTTGAATTTTCCCCATTTTAAGCCAATTTTATCTTTACAAAACAAGTAAGGAAACACTGTCTATTTTCTGTGGCATTTCTAGTATATTTTTGCAGTTTGTAATGGCTATTTGCGCATTTTGGAGATGATTTTTGGATTAAAATGTGCAAGCTACATATAAAGCTTTAATAATTTATTATATTTTTTCTCTAGGTTGTCAAGACTCTTGGTCTTCGTGAAACCTGGTATTTTGGGCTCCAGTATGTTGATAACAAGGGTCTGGTTGCATGGCTTAAGATGCACAAGAAGGTAGGTGGCCCCCTGACTATGTCCTTTCCATGACCCCTCCTAGCTTCTTCCCCCCTCTTTCCCTCCTTTCCTCCCCTACTTGATTTCTACTCCCTATATTACCTTCATTTTGAATATGATTCAATCCTTTCCCCTTTCCCCCGCTCCACCTCTGTACTCCCTCCCTAGGCAAGTCATCATCCTAATTTGCTCATTTGACCCCACCCACCAACCCCCATGTTACTTATCCTTCCCTACACCCCTCCATAGTGTGCCCTCATACTACCCCCATGTCACTTAACCTAGTTCTCTTTCCCAAATGTGGCTGCTACTTCTTCCTCCTCCTCCTCCTCCCCCAAAGATATTTTACTGGCACACCTCCCCCCCCCTTCCTCCTGCTTTCTGCTCCTTGTCCTTCCACTCCTCCTCCTTCCCCAAAGATGTTTTACTGGCACGCACCCTCCTGATACAGCATTAAAAAAATATTTATCCTTGTCTTACAAAGATAACATCCCAAGATCTGAAGAAAGAGGACCCCCTTCTTTTCCAATTTGCTGTTAAATTCTTCCCAGAAGATATCACAGAGGAGCTTATTCAGGAAGTTACTCAGGTTGGTTGAATATTTTATCTACTCTTGGTACCCTTGTTTAATAGCTCCTGAATATATCGATACCCGATTTTCAAAGGGGTGGGTAGGGTCTGAGAGGATAAATTGTGTAATTACAGAAAATTTATATACTTCCCCAACAGAGGGGGATTATAATTTCCAAGGGGTTGGGACAGTCTGAGGAGAGTATACAGTACAGTAAAAACGAAAAACTAAGAAAACAGTAGCTATAAATAAAAATTGTTTGATTTTTTTCCACAGAGGATGTTCTATTTTCAAGTTAGAAAATCCATTTTGAATGAGTCAATTTATTGTCCTGCTGATACTGCCACATTATTAGCATCATATGCTGTAAGTACACGCCCTGAGAAGGGACTACTACTGAAAGCTATAGACAGTGAGACTACAAGAGGTTGTTTCAGAGTTCAATCTGTGAGTTAGCTGTGCCCTGAATTAGGTCAGCCCAGAGGTTGTTTCAGGGTTCAATCTGTTAGTTAGCCATGCCCTGACGTAGATCAGCCCAGAGGTTGTTTCAGGGTTCAATCTGTGAATTAGCCATGCCCTGACTTAGATCAGCCCAGACGTTGTTTTATGTTTCAATCCGTGAGTTAGCCCTGCCCTGACTTATGTCAGCCCAGAGGTTGTTTCAGGGTGCAATCTGTGAGCTAGCCATGCCCTGACTTAGATCATCCCAGAGGTTGTTTCAGGGTTTGATCTGTGAGTTAGCTTTGCCCTGACTTAATTAGATCAGCCCAGAGGTTGTTTTAGGGTTCAATCTGTGAGTTAGCCATGCCCTGACCCTGAGTTGGCTATCATCGAAGATTCAAGGTTTCACTCTCCCCTTCCCCCATTAAAACATTAAAAGAAATAGTCAAGAACTTAATGTGTTGATCATGAGCTATTGAATGTTTTTTTTAGTGCCAAGTAAAGCATGGAGACCATGAAGAAGCAAAAGAAAAGGAGCTAATGCAAGACAAGCTTCTTCCACAGGGGTTAGTTTATTGTTTATTGAAGTCTGTTTGCCTGTCTCTGTATATACCTGTCTGCCAGCTTCTTTTGACTGATTTGTCTGCAGTCAGCACGCTAGCAAATAATTTGTCCACTTGTCTGTCTATAGGCTGATCTTTGTTTACGTTTTTCTTCATTAACATCATTGTCTGCAGTCTATACGCTAGCAGATAATTTGTCCACTTGTCTGTCTATAAGCTGATCTTTGTTTACGTTTTTCTTCATTAGCATCATTGTCTGCAATCAGTATGCTAGCAGATAATTTGTCCACTTGTCTGTCTATAGGCTGATCTTTGTTTACGTTTTTTCCTCATTAGCATTAAAAAAATTCAAGCTACAAGCAAACCAGAAATCGAAAGAGAATGTCTTATTTAGTAACTACTGAAAATTTGAGATTAATATGTTCAATATTTTGGGAGTAAATTTTTTTTGAAAGCGGTATGATTTGCAAAGAAATGTATGGTCATGTTGCGACACAACCATATAATATATTAATTTATAGTGTTTTCAAAAAAATTTTACTCCCAAAAAAATTAACATGTTGCTCTCAAATTTTCAGTAGTAACTAAATAAGACATTCTCTTTCGATTTCTGGAGTCGGTTTGCTCATAGCTTGATTTTTTTAATGCTAATAGGAAAAAACGTAAACAAAGATTGGCCTATATGTGTATCTGTATTATTATATTTTTAACAAATGATGAATGTTTGTACTGTTAAGGGTTTTGGATAAGCACAAGTTATCAACAGAAGAATGGGTCAACAAGATTGCCCTATGTTGGAAAGAGCATGAAGATATGCCAAAGTACGTATTACAGTAGGCCCCTGGTAACTCAGTTACTGTGCAGACTTACTAACCGGGACACTTGAATATAACTGACCAATCAGATAACAGTAAACTAGATGGAGATTGAACTGATAACAGTGTTAGCCCATCAAATTATCATGTTCTCACGCTCTTATTATTTCAATGTGCTATCTGATTGGTTGGTTAAAGAATATTGAAGTTAATGTCTCAATATGATTGGTTAATGATACTAGTTTATCAAAGTGGTCCTGGTTGCAGTGTGCGCACAGTAACCCAAGCTCCTCACTCAAACTGTCTCCAAATTTCCTATAGATTTGACCTAAATTTTTCAGTGATTTACTATCAGAAAACTTGAACTTATGGTCAACTTAAACTCTTCGTTAACTTAGAGTGTCAATTTCCTATGGATTTGACTTAAATTTTTTGGTCATTTGCAATCAGCAAATGCAAACTTAGTAAATTCAAACTTCCTGCTGACTAATTTCCTTCTAACTAATTATAACCTTTTCACATTTTACGATCCTATAACTCCATTTTAAGGATGTCAGCCAGTAAACCCCTTGAAGTGCCAGCTAACACAGAAAATTGACTTGTTTTTCCCTATTTTTATTTTCTATGATTCAGAGATGAAGCGATGATGGAATATCTGAAAATCTGCCAGGATCTTGAAATGTATGGTGTGAATTATTTTGAGATCAAGAATAGAAAGGGTACAAAGCTGCTGATGGGGGTGGATGCTTTGGGCATTAATGTATATGAGCCAGGAGACAAGTAAGTGGAAGAAAGAACGAATGGATAATTGAAAAAAGGAATTTACTTAATGACTGACTGAGTCATCTAGTATGAATAAATGAATAAGTTTTGGAGTTGAATTAATAAATAATTTTAAATAAGGAAGGAAGGAAGGAAGGAGGGAAGGAGGGAAGGAAGGAAGGAAGGAGGGAGGGAGGGAGGGAGGGAGGGAGGGAGGGAGAGGGAGAGGGAGGGACAAAGGAAGGATGAAGGAGGGAATGAATGAATGAATGAATGAACGAATTAATAAGTGAATGAATGGGTGATTATGAGAAAATGAGTGAATGAATGAATGGATGGATGAGTAAATGAATAAATAAATACAGGATTGAAAGATTTAATGAGTGGGTTAATGAAATAATGAATAAGTGAATAATTGAATAATTTGCATGTTACCACAACAAATATTTCCATTTTTTCTCTATAATTTTTCAGTCTTAAAAATATTTTTTAAAACCTTATTGTAGGCTGACACCAAGGATTGGATTCCCATGGAAAGAAATCAGAAACATCTCGTTCAATGACAAGAAATTTATCATCCAGCCAATCGACAAGAAAGCACCAGTGAGTAGACATATTGCTGGCTTAATACTAGGAAGTGCTAATGAATTGGTGACAGTGCTGCTTACTGAGCAAGAGGTCCATAGTTTGATTCTCATTGACCTCACACACTAACTTGTTTTAAGGAGCAAGTGTGGCTTGGTTGGTGAGCATGCTGCCTTAAAACTGAGAAAGAGGTCCATAGTTTTTATCCTCAGTGACCTGTAACACTTGTTTTAAGAACTTAAAGTAGGGCTGGGTTGGTTTAAGTGTGCTGCCTACTAAACTGTGTCTAAATTTAAAGCTGTTAGCTTTCAGCAAATGCTACCATAAATACATTCAAAATGTTTAGGATAACTTTTGATTGCCTTGTAGGATTTTGTCTTTTTCACCGCCCATCTGAGAACAAACAAACAAATCTTGGCATTATCAATGGGCAACCATGACCTGTACATACGACGCAGAAAGCCTGACTCTATTGAAGTCAAACAAATGAAGCAACAGAGTGAAGAGGAGAAAAAGATCCGTAGTGCTAACACGTAAGTTTGCTGCATTTAATATTATAATATTCTTTTCCTCAAAAATTTAATTTAATTTAGTCTAAAATCTCTGTCAAGATATAGTTTTTTTTAATTGCAGTTCTTTGATTGACGGTCCTTCAAACACTACAATACAAGGGCGGATCCAGGGGGAGGGTCGGGGGGTCGCGACCCCCCTGTCATTCCTGAGGTCAAATGGGCTTCCTGTGGTAAAAATGCGACTGGGTTTCCTTTGCCCACAAAATTTACCCCTGAGACCCCCCCTTCAAAAAAACGGATCCGCCCTTGCAATACAATACAATAAGTAATGATGAAAAGGTAAATTATACACCGTGAAAAGATGAAAAAACTTACTGACGTTTCGGACGCTAGTCCTTCGTCGGAGTTTTACTAGCGTCCGAAACGTCAGTAAGTTTTTTCATCTTTTCACTGTGTATAATTTACCCTTTTATCATTACTGTTTCATTAGAAACACCGACCCAGCTCACACTAGTTTTTAGCTAGTTATATCTTCTACAATACAATACAATACATCTTTATATCACTTTTTCCTTTTATGTTAGATTACATTAAATTATATATTTAGATCATTGAAAAGAAAGAAAATACTCATTTGCCCAAATAAATAAAGCTAAATATAAGTCTTAATGAAAGGAAATGCCTAGAGCCTAAATAAACCATATAGTTTCAATCTTCGCAGGTCGCATTTCAACAATAATGGTAGTAACTACCTTTATTGAAGTGTGACCTGTGAAGTTTGATGTCTTGTTTGGGGGTCTACTGCATTTCAACAACCGTCATAGGAAAAACTAAAATAAAAAAAAAAACAACGATAATCTTTTAAAGATTCTAATGGTCACTTATCCCCCTGTCTTCACACTAATCCCCCTGTCTTCACACTAATCCCCCTGTCTTCACACTTTATCCTCTATTTTATCATTGTAAACTGCACAGCAATGAAAATAACTAGAGATGGAATATTCTTTCAGTGCCCAAAAGAAGGAAGAGAAAAGAAAATTCCGAGAAAATGAAGAAACCCTAAGAAATCAAGAAGCAAAGCTTTTGGAAATGGAGAAAAAAATAGAAAGCTTCAATGAGGGTAAAGTCTGTGACTTGTTTTGTTAGGTTGCTGCCTGTTAGAGCGAGTGGACCTTAGTGCTTTTTTTGAGGGGGGTGAGGGTTGGTGTTTGTATCAAGATTGATGTAGTAGGTAGTATACTCTCCTCTCACCTCTGTGGTCTCAGGTTCAATTTCTGGACTCCACATCACATGCGAGTATATTTTTTAGGTCTTTCTATTGACTTGAGGGTTTTATCTGGGTTCTCTGGTTTTCCTCCCTCTACTAAACTTGGCAAGCCAAATTGCAATTCAATCAGCATTAGATCATCCCAGAGGTTGTTTCAGGGTTCAATCTTTGAGTTGGCCATGCCCTTACTTAGATCATCCCAGAGGTTGTTTGAGGTTGTTTCAGGGTTCAATCTGTGAGTTAGCCATGCCCTGACTTTGATCAGCCCAGAGGTTGTTTCAGGGTTCAATCTGTGAGTTGGCCATGCCCTGACTTAGATCAGCCCAGAGGTTGTTTCAGGGTTCAATCTGTGCGTTGGCTATGCCCTTACTTAGATCAGCCCAGAGGTTGTTTTAGGGTTTGATCTGTGAGTTGGCCATGCCCTTACTTAGATCATCCCAGAGGTTGTTTCAGGGTTCAATCTGTGCGTTGGCTATGCCCTTACTTAGATCAGCCCAGAGGTTGTTTTAGGGTTTGATCTGTGAGTTAGCCATGCCCTGACTTAGATCAGCATTGAAAGTATGTTGTTTCAGGGTTCAATCTGTGAGTCATAAAGCTGTACCCTGACTTATTCGAATTCAGCCAATTTTGATCTCCAATAACCAGTTCCTTTTATTGTCCTTTATTTTACTGAACTAAACTCCTGATTTAATTCAAAACAGAGATGAGAAGAAGGGAAGAAGAGTATGAAAGAAAGAGAATCCAGCAGGAGGAAGAACTGAAAGCAATTAATTCTCAGTCTGAAAGACTAATAGAAGAGAACAACAAAACAATCATTACGCTTCAAGAGATAGAGAAAGAGAGGGAACAGTTGGTGAGCATAACACATGTCCATCAAAAGGGAAGCACGGGTGGCACCCATGGGGGGGGGGGGTACTCCCCTATATTTGCTATACGGGTATGTGCCGCCCTATAGGGTATGGTTTTTCGGCTTTTGGGTCTGGGGTAGGGTATCATTTTTTGACATTTTGTCTGGGATATGGTATCATTTTAGTCTGGGATAGGGTTAACGATTTGGTTGTTTTTGTCTGGCGAATAGGCTACGCTTTCTGCCGGCACAAAAACAATAAAAACATTAGTAAATATTGATTGCAATCTATTGAAAAACCGTCTTTTCCGTCTTTTAGTCTGGGATAGGGTGTACAATTCTTAGTTTTAGTCTGGGGTAGGGTATGTAAAATCAAAATTTTAGGTCTGGGTTAGGGTTAGGGTTTTGAGGTCCTGGCGGCACACCCCTACCCAAGTTGGGGTGGTAGTACCCCCCGGGGGTGGCATTGGGGTGAAAAGCACTCACCTCTCACCAATGTGACCCAGGTTCGAGTCCAGCCAGGCTTGGTGTCGTATGTGAGTTTCATCTCATCTCATCTCATCTCATCTCATCTCATCTCATCTCATCTCATCTCATCTCATCTCATCTCATCTCATCTCATCCCATCTCATCTCATCTCATCTCATCTCATCTCATCTCATCTCATCTCATCTCATCTCATATCTCATCTCATCTCATCTCATCTCATCTCATCCCATCTCATCTCATCTCATCCCATCTCATCTCATCTCATCTCATCTCATTAAATCTCATCTCATTAAATCTCATCTCATCTCATCTCATCTCATCTCATCGCATCTCATCTCATTTTTTTTAAATTTTATTTTATTTTATACAATTATTGTTTAATAATCAAAATTAGTGTACTACACCTCGTTCCTGAACTATCCCATGAGTCTTTTATTTCTTTTTGACATGGGGGAATGGGTATAGGAGGGGGAGGGAAGTGGTGGAGATGGGAGGGGTGGAAGGAGAGGAAGGGAGTCCCTCTCTAAACAAATCTCATTTATTCCTTTTTCTCTTGTATCAAAAGTCATCTATGACCACAGATGAAAGAGAGAGAATCGGCCGTGCCAATACCAAAAGGATAGAAGTATTGCAGGAACAGTTGGAGGAAAATAAAAGAGAGGTGAGATTCCAGGAAACCTGGCATAATTTAGTAAATGAGCTGGTTGTTGGATGAAATATTTGCGATGGTGATGATTGCCCCTCCCCCCCTCCCCTCTCCCAAAAGACATGCAGATTAGAAGACTGCTAGTGAGAAGGGTAAGGGAATGGGCCACCCTCACTCTAGGACCCCTTGCTGGGAATGACTAGGTTTAAATTGATAAAATCTTTTGAAAAGTGGAACCACTGTTCAACGTTAAGCCTTGACAGTGATGATCCAGTATTCAACGTTAACCCTGTATTCAATGTTAACCCTTTATTCTGTATAACTGAGATTCTCAATATTCTGCGAACTCAGACATTCTAATGGCTTGTTGTTATTAATTTAGTAAGTCAGGTGTATTGAGTAGAATTTTGCCTGATCTTTCCAGCGTGACGAGATAGAAGAGAGGCGCCGAGCCCTGCACAATGAAGTAGAGAGACAATACAGCATAGAAATGGAAAAGAGTGCACACTTAGAGGATCGTTCTGAAGAGTATCGTCAAACTCAGCCTCAAATGAACCAGAATCTTCAAGAGAAGCTCGCAGTAAGTATTGATTGAAGTTCTGGTCTGTACCAGTCCCCGGGGTCCCACTACACCTGGACAAAGGAACCATCCAGTTAATTTATTGTTTATTGGGGAGGGGAGGGGAGGGGAGGGTGAGGAAGTGACCCTGCAAAAAATTGTGTCTAGAAATAGTTGATGAGTTATATATAGGAGCCTTAAGAATGTTGGAAATAAACAGAGAAATTCAAAAAAGCCAATTGTTTCCCATCCACCCCTCCAATAAATAATGAATAGTCTCAAAGGAATGAAGAGATTAAGGGGGTATTATTGAAGGGGGTAGGAGATGTGAAGTGTAAGATTCTGAGAGGGGGAAGGGGTGATTTTTGGGAGTTCTGAGAGAGAGTAAGGAGATAGCGCAATCCATAAAACGATAATCTTAAATTAAGTTAAAGTTGAAATCTCGAATCTTTCAGCACTTGAGGGCAGATCTTGATCTGCACAAGGATGAACAGAAAGCATCACAAATGGACATCCTTCATGCAGAGAACCTGATACAAGGAAAGGACAAGTACAAGACCCTGAAAAAAATCAGGCAAGGCAACACCAAGAGTAGAGTTGATCAATTTGAATGCTTGTAAATCTTCTTCATAGGTATGCATTCATTAGCCACCATTCATTACAGTTGCTAAAGCAATTTTCATATGACTATAAAAACCTAGCTGCACAAATGCTGTCATGATATGGCAAGGCATTTGCCAGCTAGACCAATCACATTGCACTAGAAATTACTCTCCATCCAATCAAATACCTGAAACATGGCATGAACACAGCACAGACACGGTCTCACCAAGGTTAAATGACATTCGGACCAATCACGTTTCAGGAGAAACATATCAGCCAATCAAAACATTAGAAAACATCACTGTGCAGGCAAATAAGGCTCAGGCATATGAAACCACATTTTTCACACATCATGTGAAAACTGCTCTATAATTTGTGACCCACTTTTTTTGGTTTAACTCTACCATTTCTTTATCCTTCAATCTAATCTTTTTTCTTTGACTATAAGATTGATTCCCCTATGTGAAGTCAATCATATTCTTTACGCTCGGTAGAATGAAATTGATTATTACAATCATTTTAAACATAGTACGTCTAACCTGCTTTGATCACATCCTCTTTTCTAATGTACCCTCATCTGATCTTTTGCAAACAAAAAAAAAAATGAGGAGGCACTGCGATTAGGGATGGGCAACATTTATATGTGTTTTTCTCTTTTCTTGGGCTACCTGTGGCTACTAAAGTCAGCTTTTTCTGTGTGTCCATTTTGGTACCCCCCTCCCCCTTTTAAAATCCTGGATCTGCCACTGCAACCCCTCACCTCTATCTTACTTCTTCTTTCTTTCTCCCTCTCCTTCCATTTTACTTCCATGCTTTTCTTCTCCCCTCCTTCCTGTTTTATTTCCATCCCCTATCCCATTTCCCATCCCAACATTTCACTTTCAATTGTCTTTTTTTATCCCTCTCCTTCTCACTTTGTCATTCATTTCATTCCCTCTCACCCATCTCCTTCAGTTTTACTTCTTTTCTCATCCTTCTTTCCTTCTCCCTTTCTTCCCATTCCTGCTGTTCCTTTCCATTCCCTTCTCATCCAAGCCATTTGGTTCTTACTCTACTTGACAACTGAAAATTCATATGGTAAAATGTCCAATATATTCCTTTATTTGATAAAGTAAGATAAAGTAAGATAAAGTAAGATAAAGTAAGATAAAGTAAGATAAAGTAAGATGCTTGTGGTCAGCTTCCACAAAAATTTGTATTGTAATCATTTT
The DNA here is from genome assembly GCF_029948245.1 of Actinia tenebrosa. Classification (NCBI taxonomy): domain Eukaryota; kingdom Metazoa; phylum Cnidaria; class Anthozoa; order Actiniaria; family Actiniidae; genus Actinia; species Actinia tenebrosa. The sequence continues at coordinate 12,160,863 of NW_028292578.1, forward strand.
TATAGACAAAGTTACATTTTGTACTTGACTAATAAAAAGATAGCAAAAAGATTTTGTTGCTGAAGTTTTAATTTGTAGTTTTAGACTGGATACAATTTACAGGGTTCTGTAGCATCTTTAAATGAGTAGACAAGCGTTGCGCAGTCGAATAAATCGTTAAGAAAATGAGAATGAGAAGAAAAAAGAAAGAAAAGAAAGAAAGAAACGAACATATAAATGGAAGAAAAAAGAAATTGAATGAATGATCAGAAGCAATGAACAAATAAACACACACACACAAAAAGAAAAGAAAACAAAGAAACAAAGAAAGAGAGAAAGAAAGAAAGAAAGAAGCAAGTTAAAGGAAAGAAAGAATAAGAGAATGACTAAAAGAGTGAATGATCAAGAATGAACAAACTTATAAAGAAACTAAACAACGAACGATGAATGAATTGATAATTTGTAACTGGAGAGCTCAAAATAAAAATACAAAACAGCCACCTGTGGTCACAATGCTTTTAAAAATCTCTTCCGTTCGCATTCTCATGCCATAGCTCACTTCCGTAGTGATTACGAAGCATAAAACGCGAATATAGATCATAAGTAATTTGAGGTTAATGTCAAAGGATCTTTATTAGCGATGGAGTACCCAAGTATGATGTCAGTATCACGTATATCGATATATCGTCAGAAATATATCCTCTCTTCCTTTTCCGCGCAAATTCCTAATCAAAGATCGTGCCATTTCTGATTGCAAATACTGCGAACTTTCTTTATTGCGTACCTTGGATTTCGCCAATTTTTCCCGGGTATGGGAGGGGGGGATCGATGGGGGATCGATGGGGGGTATACTGGGGGGGGGGGGGGGGGGGCAGGGATGATTTTCGTATCTCTCTCTAGGGGTTGAAATTGTAAGTCATTTCCTAGGAAAAGCCGTGTTTTTTTCGCCTCAAAATTTTGTGCTTAAAAATTAAAAATCTTGTGTGTCAAAGTGGTACGTAGTGGGAGGGAATGCTACGCATTTATTCAAATTACGTCACGTGATTTAGCTTTGTATAATGATAGTAATGAAGGTTTAAATTTTATCGTCGTCACTGTTATTAATTTCTCTCACCTTAATGTCGGAGGCTAAAATAATATCTCGAAAATAATACGTTTCCAAATAAACAACTTTATAAACTCGAAGTTTTTTTAACCTAACTTTTCACGACGACTTTCACTTTACTTCAGCGCATTGCGTGACTGTATAAAGCTAATAGGATCTGGATCCAAATATGCGCCCGCGATCCAGCAGGTATTTCCCAAGAGGGGGGTCAATATATTAAGGTTTGGGATTACATCAATGAGCCTATTACTTGGTACACCCATCTTGCGACGGAGGAGTCAAAATTAGGTATGCTTGAAAAGCCAGCTAAAAATACTCTTTGTTACAAATATTTTCCTCTTAGAACGACATTTTAAGTAAGTTTAACCTTTAGTCTTTATGCTCTATTAATTTGAGATGAAAGTTTTGACTTTTTCGAGTCAAAACTAAGAAATGACCCAGCGCTACTCGGAAATATCTAAACTTCCTTAACCGCATATTTCTGAGTAAAAATTAAGTTAAGCCAAAAATTTGAGTTGGTTATGGCCCTTTTTATTTATTGTTCATTTTATAGGAGAAAAAGGTCAGTCCTTTTATTACTTTGAGGCTCGTGGTCTTAATTTTTGATATCGTATCGTCTTTCGTTCTGTCTTAGGTGCAGTTTCGCTTTTGGTGTAGTTGGACGTCGACCAAAACTCACAAATCTTTCATTCATCTTTCGTACTTTTATTCATCGATTCATCTCGTAGCTGGTGTTATACTAAAAAACCAAGATGCCTAAACCGGTGAGTACAAATCACCTTTCTATTAATTTAGAATTTGATTTTTATGTGACACTTCTAGGCGGCCGTAACAATGGCGTGCATACTTTAGTTATAACGTCGATAATCATATCAAATTGCCGTCCATGTGTTTCGGACCTCTAGCAGAGCTGCTCTTTTCTTCTCTTTCCTACAGATAAACGTGAAGATCACCACCATGGATGCAGAGTTAGACTTTGCAATCCAATCTAGTACAACTGGCAAGCAACTTTTTGATCAGGTATTTATATAAGCATTCCTTATGTACATGCGAATTAAGGTGTCTTCGTCGCTCTTTCATTGGATGACATTTCAAGATAAGGCCTATAACGCCAAAATAATGACTTAATGAATATTCTGACCTCATATTATTCCTGTGATTAATGAATATTTGATTGCAAAGAAGAGTGGAAATGGGTGTGGCCCTCTCGTATTGGTTGCCCTTGGCAACAATGTGAGTACACCCCCTCAGTGCAAAATCTGTGGTCCGTTTATTTTAAAATTTTGAAATCTGAAAAATGCTGTTTTGGTTTGTGTGAGAATTCAAGCAAAGGTAAGAACGATTTTCCAACAATTCTGTTAAGATTCTAGTGCAATTCGTTATTCTCAAATTCCTTTTCCATTTGTTTTGATCCAGTGGTGCCTAACAATTTTTTTTTGAAATAAGACAATGTCACAGTTGTCTTACAATAGCTGTTGTTTTCATCAAAAGATAAGAACAGTGTTTATCATGAAGACAGGAATGTTTTTCTATTGTCTTGCCCAATCAAGCATAAAAGTGGGCTCAATCCAACAGAGTACAACTATCTTTTTTTCAAGGGTTTATTTATTGATTCTAAATAAGTAAAGTTCAAAATGATAAATTTATCTTGCAGCTCAGTCTAAAATTTAAATCATAACCTCAGTATTTGATTATTTTGAGTAGTTTCTGTTTGAATTGTAATGACATCATAAAGTGCAGAATGCCTTTCATAGTTGGTCCTTGAAAAAAATATGAAAATACTAAACCCACTTGTCGACTTGTTATATTCAAAGTGGCACTTAAAACATAGTTCTAAGCTGATATCACCGAGGCATCTGGGTATTCAACCACGTAAGGCATCAATGAACGATATAATTTTTATATTAAATACTACAAATTTGAATTTCATAACCATTGAATCATGCACTTTGACTATAAAAGTCTAATATAACTACTATTTATATATTTTTGGACTTCTTTTTTTATCATATCGTATATAGATCATCATTTGTGTAACACTACATTATTTTGATGTATTTATCTCAAATACAAATCAGAAAGATTAGCAAATTGGATTTCATCAATTTTTTAATTTAATCTTTGAAGACAACCCTGTTCTAAGTAATGTTTAATAAACGAGCAGGAGTGTTTTATCGGGTATAAAACACGAGGCGCAGCCGAGTGGTTTTAGACCCGATAAAACATGATCTGCGAGATTATTAAACGGCTTAGAAAACTTATGATGTTTGTTCTCATTGTGTACCGATTTTTTTACAAAATGAACCAAGTTTGATAGAGAAAATCCAAGTTAAAGTTTATGCAAATGAAGACGAATCTTTATCAGATTTAAAATCACCTTCATGGTCATGATTTCTATTGTGTTTTCTTCATGAATTATTAATGAGTTTTCTAACATGTAATACTAAAGTTGAAACAAAAGAATCAATGCAGTGAATTGATGGGATTAATAATTTAGTGCCAATATGTCTCATGACTATAACCTATCTATTTAATGGATTTGTTATAATTACTCTATTAAAAATTTAACAAAAATATTAACATTACAATTGTTGGTGCTTTTATGATTTTTGTTGAAGTTAAAACATTGATCTATTTCTTTTTGTTGAAGTTAAAACATTGATCTATTTCTCCAGGTTGTCAAGACTATTGGTCTTCGTGAAATTTGGTACTTTGGTCTCCAATATGTTGATAGTAAAGGTCTGATTGCTTGGTTAAAGCTCAATAAAAAGGTACAGAAAATATTTATGATAGACTCCTTGTAGTGATTTCTTAGAGGAATTTATTGTTCTGGGGGACGAGACACTAGGCCATCTTTCCTTATGCAAAAAATTGTTTTGGTCCCAAGACCAATTCCTCAAGGGACTCAGTGACAAGTTCCTTTGTGGGTGAAAGTACACTGTTACACTGTTCTTTCTTCATAAATTATTAAAATGAGGTATTGGAAGTATGCCTGTGGTTAATGTTTAAACATCACACCACTCAGCATATTGTTCATAGTAGCCCACTGTGGTTTTTCTGATCAAGTGGTCGTGCACATCAAGGGGGAATGAAGGCTTTGTGCAAACAAAGGACTGTGTCATTTTTTCTTTGTTTCTCAACCTCATTTCTACCAGAAAACTAGTGATCAATCGATCAAAACATTAAAAGTGCTATTAGAAACAAATGAAAGTACTGTATAACTAATGTTATGAGGGAACAATAAACTGTGTAATAATTATTCCTTTGTTTCTTGAGTCTCATTTCTGCCCAGATTGTTGGTAATCACACAACTAAAACATCCCCAAAACAGTTTCACAATGCACTGCAATGTTACATCAACCCAGTTTTTCCCTCAAACTTGGAATGCCTAATATATTACTATAGACTTTGATTTTCTCAGACATTTAGTGTTATCAGAGTAAAACTCAAACAATGTGGGTAAGATTGGTCATCACAGAAAATCATGAGAAAAAAGTGTTGTGCTATTAGAAACTAATTAGAGTAGATAATATTTAGAGATGGTTACGAAGCATACAAAAATAATGAAAGAAAAATGTTATTAGAAAGAACTGATTTTGGCGATGACCACATCCCTTGGGAATGCAGGGTGAATTACTATGTCACTTCCAACCAAATCCTAGTTCAAGCATGATTATGACATGCCTATGAATATAGAAATGACACCTTTTGTTTAAGGAAAAGCTTCCTCAAATATTTGTCCTTAGTATCAATAAATCCACGAATTGTCTTACTATAAGCCCCATGACTCAGCTTACTGTTTATTCCTAAGAAAGGTTTCCCTGGAGAAATATTGTGCATTAAAACCATGTAAATAAAGGTTTATTTTCAAGAGATTATTACTTAGTAGTGCCTCAGGGTTATTATGGTGTATTCTTGCTTTCTGATTGGTTGGGGGTGTGTGTGTTATGAGAGCACACAGCATGAGCACACATTTAAAAAAAATTTATCTAAAATATTCTACAGGGGTGGTAAGGGGGATTCTCTGCACAGTTCAGGACAGTAAAAAATTATAATCATGGTTCACAGAAATTAATATTAATTGTTCAGGATTCATGGATTTTAGAACATGCTAGTATTGGATCACAGAAAAGGATGAATTTTGATCTCATCACAGATCATAAAAATTTAAAAAAATTGTGATCACAATTTCACTTGAATAGACCAATTTTGAATTCCAAATTACCACTGTGTTCTTTGATTACGGACTCATTTACACAGGGTTAGCCTTTATATTTTTCAATATATTTCAATTTTTCTTTAGGTAACAGCTCAAGATGTCAAGAAAGAAGACCCTCTTCATTTTAAGTTCATTGTCAAGTTCTTCCCAGAGGATGTTGGAGAAGAAATCATACAGGAAATTACTTTGGTGGGTGTTGAAGTTTATACATGTAGTTCCATTTTCATACAATATAGGTGTACCTTACATTGTTACATGAATTGCCTCTTTTTAACTTTTTGAGTTCACAAGAAACTTCTAGCCTTTATTTCATGCAAAAATATTCATGTGTTCAATGATGGTCTGCTGGATTTCAAAGTGTTTTTATTGTAGAAGTTGTATATTTTTTACTTCACTGTAAGAGTTTTTGTTTTTTCAAATTTTTTAAATCTCTGCAAACAGCACAAATTGAAAAACAAGTGCACATGTGCACGTTATATTCACCTGTAAGGGAATATAGCAGCATAAGACGTTTATTGTAACCAATGAGTACTTCAGATTTATCATATTCACTTGTGTAAATATACTAATATTCTTATTATTTATTACTTTTACAGAGGATGTTCTATTTACAAGTCAAAGAGGCTATTCTAAATGATTCTGTTTACTGTCCGCCAGAAACATCTGTTCTTTTGGCTTCTTATGCTGTAAGTACAACCAAAAATATTTTACGTATGAAGAGTCCATAAACACCTTTAACGATTTTAAGCAAGGCAGCCTGAATCCCAGCCTAGATTCTTTACTATTAAGCAGAAAAACTCCTCAAGTCAAAAAATCTGGAGAAATTTTAACGAACTTTAACTTTTAACAAATTTTAATAAAAATCCTTTAAATGTTTTTGGAAAAATGAAAGTCCCATAGTGACATAAAACCATGTTTATTAAAATCATACTTATTTACTTGCCTTATGATTGAGGTCCATTTGTAGGATAAGACAAATGAGTATTTTTTATAACAATTATTTCCAAAATGAATAACACTTTTCATTCTTTGAGCATGTTTATTACATGTAAGAATAAATACCTTTGTTTAACCTCAAACAACCTCATCCTGAAATGCTTGAATGCGAGGCTCACGGGGGGAATCTATTGTTCAAGTCAACATGACTGCTGTGTGAGAAAGGTTCATGTACTATGCTTGTAATAAAAGTTATACAGAACTCAAAGTAAAAGGAAAGTAATACTACAACTTATAGACCCCACCAGCTTTTCTCATGTTTAATTTATTAATTTATTTTAGTGTCAAGTAAAGTATGGAGATTGGGATTCGAGTAAAGATATATCCAAGGATAGATTGCTACCTCAAAGGTTAGTTTGGAATCCACTGCATTCATTCAATCCCCCATCCCATCCATCCATTAAAAAAAAAATTGGGTAAAAGATCCATTCATTTTATTTATTCCATCTTTCCTTTTCAGCTATTCATTCTATTGATCCATCCATTCCCTTCCACTGATACAGCAGTCCATTCACCCTGTCACATTCATTTCACCCAATGTGTAGTTCCAGAAATTATGCATATCCAAACCCCACACAGATGATTTTTTATTAAGACCCCCCACCCCCAGAAACTCCAATTTTCTTACATACAAACTTAGTAGTTTTGTTTTTTCTGACCCCCTACCCCTCAGAAGTTCCAAATTTCTCTGGGGGGGGGGGTATGGATAATTTTTGGAACTACTTCTACATCCTTTCTGTCTATCAGTCATTTAGTCAGTCAAGTCAAAAAACCACTCAATCTATCAAGTCTACCGGTTTATTAACTTAAGAAACAACTGCTCAAACATTTCAGAACAAAACAATGTCAACAGATTTCTTAGAGCTTCAGTCTTGATCTTTTAGATATTTGTTAGAGGTTGTCTTATAAATAAATAAAATAAATTAACTTTGTTTATAGAGGATAACACTTGACAGTAATACTACTGATAAACTCGTGGTCCTCTGTTAACGTCTCTAGTTAATTAGGGACGGGACCGCCATTAACATGATCATCCGAGCCACATGATCTTGATCTTTTAGATATTTTTTAGAGGTTCACTCTTGATTGTTCTATTACAGAGTGTTGGATCAACACAAGCTAGGACAGGAACAATGGGCAGAGAAGATCATGACATGGTGGAAGGAACATGAAGATACCATGAAGTAAGTCAATCGTTACAAGAGTAAATGCCCATTAGTTGCCTTGGAGCATGTCAGAATGCAGCTCAATTTGGAGGACATAACAATAGGTTTCCAATTCTCAGGAGATTGAAATTCTTTTGTTTTGTCCTCCAAATATTGAGCTGCTTTCATGTCAAATGCAAGGGGTCTACACTGTTGATATGATACAATAAACAGCGTTTGAGGCCCTAAAATTTTAGCACAATACCAAGGCTCTTTCTATTGCCCCTATCAAATGCAGCCCAGAAAAAAGGGTCTGTCATTGAGGTTTAACTTTAAAAAATACGAAAAAGTATAGATAATAAATTTCTGATATTGCCTGTTGTATTTATATTCAGAGATGACGCCATGATGGAATATCTGAAAATCTGCCAGGATCTTGAAATGTATGGTGTGAATTACTTCGACATCAAGAACAAGAAGGGCACTGGATTGCTGTTGGGTGTGGACGCTCTTGGACTGAACATCTATGAGAAGGAAGACAGGTGAATAAAGATGATACTTTGGTATAATAAGGGGTCGGTATCAGTGTGGATGCTCAAGGTCACCTATAGATAATTAATGTATTGTAGCAACCAGAGCTCAATCTATATTGTTTACTGAAATATTGAGTTTGTTTGTTGAGTCCCCAGTCATGATCACAGGATTCGTGCTACTCCTTAAACTCCTTGAATTTTTGCTTTGGTCATTACTTGCATGGTTCTGAAATAGATCTAGTCAGAAAGACTGGAAAATCTGAAAGTCGGCCACGTGCACCACCGTGTAGAACCTTGGAATATGTTTGCTGAACATACTCCTTGAAAATTTATTTTTGGGTCCTTGTTTACTCCTTGAATAGTCCTTGAATTTTAAGTGGTTACCTCAGCACGAACCCTGTGATCACTGACCAAATTATTTTAAGTTTGATTTTACCTCGTTTCTGGATCAATCTTAACCAAACAACCTAGATCAAAATGACCCCTGAGGAATTGAATGAATGAATAAATGAATCTCTTGCAGACTAACACCAAAGATTGGATTCCCATGGAGTGAAATCAGAAACATCTCGTTCAATGACAAGAAATTTGTCATCAAGCCAATTGACAAGAAAGCGCCAGTAAGTATATTAAAAAATCTTGGTACTGTACCTCAATTACATTTATGAAATATTGTAACACTTTCACTGTACAACTTTCAGGATTTCATCTTCTTTACCGAACGTTTGAGAATTAACAAGCGCATCTTGGCATTATGCATGGGCAACCATGAACTCTACATGCGCCGAAGAAAGCCTGACTCCATTGAAGTTCAGCAGATGAAGAAACAGTGTGTTGAGGAGAAAGCAGTGCGTGATGCTGAACAGTAAGTTTATCCATTTCCATGCAATCATCTTGGAACAAAGTGGGTTCAATAATGCAATTTCAAATGTTGCAATAATACACGAATTGTCAAAAATCAAAATTTTATCTGAAAGCATTTGTTGGAGGCATCTCTAGGGAATTTCTTATAACATTCACACTTTTCAAAAGTCATATCTTCGCAAATTTTGAACTTAAAAGCTTTGCAGTTTTACTGATTTTAACATTCTCTTTCCAGCTATGGTAATTCTTTTTTTTTTTTAATACCCAAAAATACCTGATACAGGCTGTATAAGTTAACTCTATCTCCACAACTACCCTGTCGAAGAGGGTTTTAATTAGTCATTTTGGTAAGAAAGTTGATTACTATCGTCACTGATTCAGCATTCTTTTTCAGTGCAAAGATAAAGCGGGAGAAAAAGAAACGTGAAGAAAATGAAGAAAAGCTTAGAGAACAAGAAAAGAGACAGTTAGAGTTGGAAGAGAGACTCAAGCAACAAGAAGAAGGTAGATCATATATTTATGTCAGTGGCCTTGTTACATGTAGATGGGAACAAAACAACATATTCCGGTAGTATCGTCGTGTAAGGGCTAACGAAGTATGCTATAGGTTTCGGAACGCACTAGTGGAACCTTTTTGAGGATTTTAGTTCTCCTCCCTTAGAAACAAAATTACGACTACTTGAAATTTGAATTTGAATAGAATTCCCCTGACAATTCTCATAGACGATATAGCCCATATTCCTTTTGAAGACCATTGAACTGAGCAAAAGAAAGTAGTAGTTCTAGTAGTTTTAGTAAATGACTATAATGCAAGTGACCTATTGCCGTCGTGTGACCACACATACAGGTCCTATTATGCGGTAGTCCTATTCATAACACATACATAGAGTAACTTTTATTATTATATTTGGGAGACTTCTGCTTTTTGTTTTTCACTGCCGCCAGTCAACGATCTTAAGGGTTCCAACTGATCAATTTTGATTGACAGCAGCAGGAGTTTTTTTTAATAGCTTGCATAATTTTAAACACTTTTATGAGGCCGGGTTGAATTTGGGTGGAAAATCAAGTGAAATCCTGGTTATGTTTGCACAGAAAAGAGAAGAAAGGATGAAGAACTTGAAATGCTTCAAAAAGAAAAGCAAGAAATACTTCTTGTGAAGGATACTGAATTAACCAAACTGATGGAAGAGAACCAGAAGGCTCTCCTTAAACTGCAAGAGTCTGAGAAGGAGAAGGAAGACCTGGTGAGTATTGGTTACCTCTGAGCTTGCCTGAGGAAGCCAGAGAGCCCAGAGAAAATTCTTGAATCCTACATTTAGGAGACCCAAAATACTCCACTCCCATGCAGATGTGTGATTCCATAGATCTTTCCCAAATTGGTCTAAAAAGTTAGGACCACGAAAACAATGGTTCCCATTTGAGTTTACACTTGATGAGATACATTGTAATAATGATTACTGTCATCATCTCATCAAGTGTAACCTTGACTTGAAGTCATTGTTTTGATTTGATAGTTTAAACTTGATGCTTTCATTTGATTATGAACGCATTGTAGGACTGTTTTAGGGGACAAGATAGCTTCTTCTTTCCTGGTCCTAAAACAGTCCCTGAATGCACTGCAATGCCAACTCGACCCAGATTTCACCTCCCACTGTAGAATGGCTAATAATTGCGCCGTCACTTTACTACCCTTGAATTCCCTAAATCCATTTTGTTTTTTTCCTAATTTCCCCATTCCCTGCCTAAAGTCTGAAAAGGTGCATCTAACTGAAGAAGAGAAGGAAAAAATCCGTCTTGAGAAAGAAAGACAAGCAGAGGAGCTGAGGATACAACTGGAAGAGAACCAGAAGGCGGTAAGTCCAGGGAGAATTCTCTTTTAACCCATTAACAAGTTGTCCATTGACCGGTCTTTATTTTAAACCCAGCTGCTTGAATAGAACATACCTTTAATTTGTTTCTACTAGTACTGAATATGGTTGAGGTGCAATAGTAACTAATTTTGCTGACTAACTTGTAGCTTGAGGTAGCTAGGGTAGAAAGAGAGGAGAAGCATAAGGCACTGGAGGAACTGCAGTTACAGGTCACACAGAAGGAAGAAGAGGAGGAGGCCAAGACTGCTGACCTGCAGATGAATGCAGCTGATGAGAGCCTCCTTAGGTCTGAAGAGAACCGTTTGACTCAAGCTGACAAGAACCAAAGAATGCAAGAGCAGTTGTCTGTGAGTACAGTAATAATTTAACATTAATAGCATTTTTCACAGATGTCGTCACAATTGTGCATCATGGAGTGGGTTGTCCTTCACGAATTTGCAAGATGTGATCCTATTGGAGGGGGCACATGTGTAAAACAATAGAAAACAATGACCTTTTCCCAACCCCGCCCCTAAACCTAACCAATCACAGGGGACGTTGCAAATTCGTGAAGCCTAACTCCATGAAATTGAAATGCGGACAAGCCTAGCCAAGCGGACTGCTAATATGTTGCAACCATATTTTGTAGTCAATTGGTTCCAGGTCATGGAAAAATTATGGTTTTCTGACTGATATTGTTCTTCTTTTCCATGTAGCCAAAGACCTTTATTATTTTGCAATGTTTGACCGCATTTCAATCTCACAAGACTTTGGAATATCTATATTTAGTATAATACATGTATACTAATCATTCCTTAATATTTTCTATAGAGTCTGTCAGCCGAACTTAACCAGGCCAAGGATGCTAAGAAAGCAACACAAATGGACATAATTCATGCCGAGAACATGAGGCAAGGAAAGGACAAGTACAAGACCCTGAAACAAATCAGGCAGGGCAACACCAAGAGCAGAATTGATGAATTCGAAAGCATGTAAATCTCTTCATCAGGTGAGTCATGGTATTTTTCTTCTAGGTGTCGTAATAAAAATCTATTAAGCTTTGCCAGTTGTATCACAACCTGGGACATTCATTCACAACAGAGACAGGGTCCAACTAAGCGAAAACCCAAAGATCAAATTAGAATTTAGAAGTGGATTTTTGAGGTGGGAGGAAAACGGGAGAACCTGGAGAAAAACCCTTAAAGTGCAGGAGAGAACCAATAAACAACTCTACTCACATGGGATAAGCCCTTGAAGTGCAGGAGAGAACCAATAAACAACTCTACTCACATGGGATAAACCCTTGAAGTGCAGGAGAGAACAAATAAACAACTCTACTCACATGGGATAAATGGGAACCTGGGAGTGAAACCCGAGTTGCCTTGGTGAGAGGTGGCATATTAGCAGCACGTGCCACCCCAAATAGCATAACGTGACAACCCACTGACAGCCTGCCATAAAGCTGCCAACATCCTAACATCAATCTACTGTACCTATTGACACACTTCCATTAACCGGCAGACAGTAACCCAGCAACACTCTTATAATAACTTAGCAGGTACTAGTTTGCACCCTACTGAAAATGGGCTAATACTTGAGCAACATCCTAACAATGCAAAGTTTGGGAACCATTTTTTTATTTCTTATTGTTCGTTTATTCAACCCATGAATAGCAAGTAGTCAAAAGACATTTGAGACATTTGCCAGGTGCAATTTTTTTCTTATTACATGTATCTTGTTAATAGTAACTTCAATCACATGAAACTCTACCACTAGACATTGTTTTCATAAATAATTAGTCACTATATAGACTTTTCTAGTAGCTAACCATTGTGAATGACCCGCTGACTGGCTGCTTATAACTATAAGGACTCTATAGCCTTATGTTTATTCTATTTCATTTTATCTTATCTTAACAGATAAAGGGCAATAGGATGGGAAGACCAATCATTCTTGCTCTAGTTGTGTGTTAGTTAATTAGGTAGATCACTAATTATAGCCCTGCTACTCTAGTAGTTCGGCAACATGAAAGCATAGATAGAAATAGAATCATCTCTTAAATAAATACCACTTAAATAAAACAATAAAATATAAGTACGATTTGTAGACCATTTTTCCAATGATTGAAAACTTCCTTGTTTAGTCCTGCTGCCCTTAAAGATTCGGATAGAATTTTTTGTATTTGATGTTTATTCTTTTTCATTGCTGCTTATAAAGTTGTTTAACTGCTGAAATATCTTGGTCAGAGAGAGATGCTTCCACATTGTTATTACAGATATGTTATCTTCATATAAATGATATAATTCCTTTGACAGCTGTGTTGCTTCTTGGGAGTGGGATGAAACCTCTCTTGCACTAAATGAAAACATTCTAGAGATTCGAGTATCTAAGTTGTTAATTTAGCCTCTTACAGAACTATTAACACATTGCTACTAACCAAGTCTCTGCATCAAGAAACCAAGGACCCTAGTTAAATAAGAATTATTTACTCGAACTGAAAGCAGCTTCAAAACTAGGTGTGACAGAGGTTCACATCTGTCACTCAAAGAAAAAGAAGCTGGATTCCTGGAGTCCTTTGTTTTTAGGCTGGAGACAGAAAAAAACAGCATTGTTGAGTCGAAAAACTGCTGGAGGAGGGAATATATCGTTCTAACTCAGCTGCCTTTTGTTGAGCTTTGGAACCTTTTGTGAAGAGCTTTGGTGAATTCTCAAGAGGTGTGCACAGCTGTGAAGGAAAAAACAATGATTATACCCTTTTGAAAACGTTTATGATCAAAGACCATCAAATCATAATATAACCAAATTATCTCTAATGACCTGGTTAAATGAAATCTCTTCCTCTGAAACCAGTTAAAGTTTTGATGACGATAATGATTGATGACACTATTATTATTGCCATTATGATTTTTTATATATGATTATTATTTCAATATTAGTAATGATAATAATGGCAATCTTAATACTTAATATATAATAATTAAAACTTTCATAAATATGATTAAAATCATAACGAGCAAAAATATATCAAAATTCTAAAAAAAATCATAAAATTATTAATTCCTAACTATTAATTTGTTTTGCTTATTGTAGTATAATCTATATAATTGTGATTTATAAGGTATTATTACTGTCATTAATTGTGAATATTTGTAACTGAACAGTGTGGAACAATTAAATATATTTTTAAAAATGTAAATCACCAATTCTCCCAATATTTATTAATAGTTTAGACAAATAGTTGGTTGAAATGCTAAATTCTTTTCATACAAACTTTTAAAAAGTTTAAAAAATCGATTAATTTTTATGCTGATGGGGGCAAACCCCATTCTACTTGGAATAAGCCCCTGACATATGACGTCACAGCATCTCAATTTGGATGAAGCCATAGTATTCCAATCTTGAGAATTGGAAACCTGTTAAGTCCTCCAAATTGAGCAGCATTCATATGTGCTGCAAGCTAGACCATTCTGTTTGGGTTATCAACATGGTGCATCCTGGTCTAGCTTTGGTACCAACATCTTGTTCTTTTTATGCAGTGCTGTTCAAAGCTAGACCATTATGTTTGGGTTATCAACATGGTGCATTCTGGTCTAGCTTGGGTACAAACATCTTGTTCTTTCCATACGGCTCTTTTTAAAGCTAGACCGTTTAGTATGGGGTGTGAACATGGTGCATTCTGGTCTAGCTTGGGTATAAACATGTTATTTCTATACAGTGCTGTTCACATCAAATCCATGATCAAATAGTGGTAAGTCATGTAAATAGATAGTCCAGTTAGTATGGGGGGAAAAACCAAGTTTATTTAACAGCAGTATTTTGTTTTTGGGTATATATTGCAGTGTTTTTGTAAAGAAATACACCGGAAATCGAAAGCCCTTACTCAAGTAAGTCCTCATGCAAGACAAACTGCTGATTAAAAATTACTGGTTTTCTATCTTTCTTTTTGTCTTTTGGTATTTGGATGTCATATTTTCAGTGATGAACTCACTCGAGTGACTTCATTCAAGACACGTTAAATTACATCCATAACATTCCAGACATACATATACAAATGACGTTCAATCTATTGCTATGGTGACCCTGTTGCTTTCCAGGCATGCATATCCCAATAAATGACGTCACGAGTGCGTTGACGTCATCACTTTGTTCCCAATCACGCATGGAATTTTGAATGAATGTTGCGTGAGCTCTTGGGAGTTGTCTTATTACTTGGAAAGAAACTCTGAAAGCATCCATAAGATTTAGTTGGAATATCGTCGGACTTAAAGTCAAATCAAGCCTTCAATTTACAATCTCTTCTCTGCACTCGATTTAAGGTAAGCTGTACACTGTTTATCACCCAAAATACTATTTATGTTTTGAGTTATTTAGTTATTGATTATTTCAAGATATCTACAAGGCTCTATTATAACCTCTCCACGCGATGGCCTTCTTTATCTCAATTTCCCGCCAGAGCATTCTGATATTTGTATATATATTCAAAAACGTTTTAGTCCAGTTGGTATAATTTAGTACGGATTCATATCAAGTATTTTTATTTAAAAAATTACATTAAATCACTGATTTAAAGGTTAATCTAACGAGTGTAAAGCTGTTATATAAAACAAATCGTTATAAAAAACGAATTGATACATAAAACAAATTGTTATATAAGGGTAAAGCACCAAAAGACTTTTCTAATTTTTGAAGAGTTGATTAGAGAGTTATTTTTCTTCGATCAAAGACAAGATATAAATAATAAGGATGGATGATTTCAACATTTCGAATGAAGTTTATCAAAAGTTCTTGAAATTTTTGAAAGTCCAATTATCTAATTCTTCAAAACATACGCCCTTTTAAAACATTGATCAATACATATATTTAAAAAAGAAAAGGAATATTTACAAACCAGGCAAGATTTATAAATTTGGTAATTGAAAATTTTCGAGTTAGAAATTACTACATTTGCATTGAATGTAAAAACGATCGCTTGATTAGGCACATTCTCAGAAGCTTATTCATTCTGCACGGCTCCAGTTCTCGAACGTTCAAAATACCAAGAATCCCACACCCCCGGTCTAGATTCAGGGGACTCGGTAATGAGCTAACTCTTTATTTACGAGTCTTAGACACGTAGAACAAGTTTGAACACATTCTAATCAAAGAACAAATGCCTTTTGATATTGTCACGGATAACCTTAACTACTTTGACGCGTTTACTAATAACACTTTACATATTCGACCAATTGCTCATACTACACATATTTAGGTATATTTTTTTATTTATTTTTAACCCAAAAAAATTTTTATAATATTTGAATACTTGAAACTTTCGGCGCTACAGACCAAAAAAATTTTTGTTGCTTACTTAGATATTCTACAATGTCTCCTATTTTATCCTCAGGTTATTTAATCTTTATGAATATTTATTGCAAATAAGAATAAATTTATCGCTTATTAATTTCAACTTCGGCACGAAACTCCATTAAATTTTGATCAAAGTCGGTGAACACACATCGATTAGTATGTCGTATGGAAACCAACTGAATTTTTTTGAATCCACTCATTTTCGAATGTGTTTATAAGCAAATATATGTACTATTTAAAGACTTCGCGTGCAAAAGAAAAACACTCCCTAAGATTATATCTAAGCTTCATCATTGATGACTTTCTCTTCCTTTGTATCCAAGTGCCATAACTTTCACCCCCTCCCCCTCTCCCCTGAGTCCATACTCCCCACCTATCCCCCATCGATTTCATTTGTTTCGAGTACTCAAATTCGGATTATTTTTATGATATTGGCTATTTTTGCATTTAAGTGTGGTTTGAGTAAAAGTCCGTAGGATTTAGTTGTTTACACAGGTTGTTTACCGTTCACATTGAATATGACCAACAGACCCCCCGGTAGTGATGATCAACATTCGTCTATTGACTACTGAGTAGATACCGAGTCTCCTCTTCGGGGATTAGTCAAAGCCTTAAGGTTTGAGTCTGTTTAAGAGCACTGACTCAATGACATGAAATTTTGGCATCAAACCTTAGAATTATATTTATAAATATTCTCGAATATATGAGCTATTTTTAGCTACCTGTAAATTCAAAGGTTAAACAAAGTTTATGTATTTATGTAAGTTGAGAAAGAAAGCTTCAGAATTCTATTTAAAAGCTTGATTGTACAATGATTTGTTCACTTACTAAACTTGTTCTTGTGTCTGTGTGTGGAGTTGATAGTCGGTAGGCTGCTCGCTCGTTTGTCTGTTGGTTCGTTCTTTTGTGTGTGTGTGTGTATTTGCGTGGTTCGTACGCTTTACCGTGAGTTTTCTGCGTGCGTTTGATATGCGTTGTTAAGTATGTTCATTTTTACTTGTGCTCGTTCTTTGCATGCTTTTCCGTTTAATGTGCGTGTGTTCGGTCTTGCTGTATGAGTGTATTCGTTTTAACTTGCTTGCACCTGTTCAAGTGTTCATCTTTTTCTTGCAAGCGTTTGCGTACGTGTACGTTCGCGTACGTTCGTGTAATTTGTTCGGCTTATGTGCGTGCGTTCGGTCTTGGTGTGTCTGATCGCTTTTTCTTGCTTACACTTGTTAGCTCATGTGTTCAATTTTTGTTGCCCGCGTTCGCGCATTTATTGTAGCGTACGTTCGTGTGGTTTGTCGTACAGTCTCATGTGCCTTCGGTCTGGGAGCGTGAGTATATTCGTGTTTTTTTACTTGCGCCCGTTTGTTCGTGTATTCGTTTTTTCTTGCGTGAATTCTTTCGTTCTTGTGGTGCGTTTTCACACCTGTTTGTGCGTAGTTACATTAATTATCTTTCCGGTTCGCATCAATCGCATGTGCGTCTCTTCGTTTCTTCGTGCCTCGTAGTATTCTTTTATGTTTACTCAATGATTTTTTGTCTTACACAATCTTTTCATAAGGTACAAAATAACTCGATCAGATACAAAGATGGTACCAAAAAGAAGTCAGTTTTTTTTCATCACAGCGCGTGAAATTACTACTCGTCCAATCAAAATGCTTAGACACTTTACCGTCACGGTCAAAGCACTGCGCGACGGTAACGCAAACTTTTCACCGTCATAAAACATTTTGTTTTTATAACGTCACTTAAGCTATTTATAGCTGCTCGTCAGAAAAATGGAATTCATAAAAGCAGTTTAAAGGTATATTTTATTCTATTTGTTTTGAACTGTTCTCGAAATTTCTAACTCTAAAATTAATCGACTTTAGCTTTTTTTAAACTTATTTCGGAAATTGAAAGTAGGAAAATGGAACTGTAGAAATGTGGTGAAAAAATGATAGAAGAAAGAACGAAAAAAACCCGAAAAAAATGGTATATTTTTCGATAATTATTTCATTATGGAAGTCGTAGTTTCCAATAATTATTTTTCTAACGGCAAGATTGTTCAAACCGATTCGAACCTTGATCAAAATTCATCACTAACACACACTCGACGCTCTCACAACTCTATTGACCAAAGACAAAAGATCCTACTACTTCATTACCAAAAATGGACATGTTTCTGACGAGTCAACATGGCGTCCAAGTGTGACAAAGTTTTGAAATTCACGACAAAACTGAATTTACTCAAACGGCTTGGTTAAACTTTGGAAAATCGTAATTAAAAGTGTCACAAACTCGACTCAAATATCTACAGACTGAGGTAGCTGAGATATATTACAATAATAATTCTATGAAGAGTTGTTATTTGGGAAAAAGTTGACTTTAAGAAGGAGAAATTAGACGAAACTTTGGAAAACTGCATCTTGTTTCCTTCATGCGAGAAAGAATTTTGAACACAAACTCTCGCAACGGAGAAATTATATTTGGCTCAATAATAGTTTTCGGTGAAGGAGTTTGAAGTAAGTCTCTTATTCTTGTATTTATAGAAAATGTAGTAGCATTTAGATAAATTGGAATTATTTTTATTTAATCTCAATTTTTGTTTTGTTTTTCAATTATTACTGAAGCTAGTATTTTGAAATTTTACTGAAGATTTTTTCGCTGTAGTTACTTTATGTAGTTACTCAAAAGTTCATTTATTTGTCCACCATTCATTTATTCTATTACTCATTCTTTTGTTTACCCAACTAACCTTTCATCGTATAGTACAATTCCCAGCGAGGTCGGAAATTAATTTTTCCGAATTTAATTCCAAGGGCTTTCGCCCGGAATAACCTCGTTCCCAAGCACTACAACTTACCTATATTATCTTCTACTATTTTCATTAGTGCCACGCGGTCCACATACTTTCATCGTATACGTTCATCCATCCATCTGAACTACCATTCATCCATCCATATACCATTAATCCGCCATCTACCATTCATCCATGCATGCATGCATCCGTTCATCCATCCATCTACCATTCATCCTTTCCTCCCTCTCTCAATCTATCTTTCTCTTTGTCTGTTGATTCATCCATATATCCATCCACTTTTCTCATTATTTAAAAAAACTGAAAAGCGCTCAAAGCCGTCTTGTTAGTTAAGGTTGGGGCATCCTCAGGAACCAAGGGGTAAAATTGCGTCGCTCTAGAATGAGATGAGGTTGGTTTGGTAGGGGAGGATGGGGAGATTATTGAAACCATTTGTTACCTCCTTGAATAGTATTCCTTTATTTACTGGGAGATATATAAACACAATCCCATTATCATTCATCCGACCGAACCATTCCTAAGAGCATGCACGTGGTCAAGCGTTCCAATACACCCTAGTTTCCATATCCCAGGGAGAGTTGGAAGGGAGAGGACGGAAACCTGGGAACGAGGTTGACACCCACCTTGCAGAGACAGAAAGTCTAAGCAGGTAGTCCAAAGAAACCTGTCGAAAAATATCACTTTTAATCCAAATTCTCCTTCAAAAATAGCCTCTCAAGTAAGCTAAAGACTTGTTTTAGCTCTTGTTCAACTTTGAAGTTTCAGTCTGGACTTTTATTGCTGATACGATAGGTAGTTTATCGCAAAAAGTTACAAACACTTGAAACTTCAGTTGAACTTCACTAAAATTTATTATCAATATTTGAAAATGTCGCCTCTTAAATAATTACTTCAGCGTCAAAACAAAGAAGACCTCGCTCTCCATTGATAGGAATTCTTTGCCTTGGATTTTTATATTGTTTTTCTTATTTTTTGTAGGTACTTTTTTTAGTTCGATATTTGGCGGTCGACGCAGTGATTCGACTTCATTCTTATTGATTTTCGTACTATTATTGCTATTTGTCTCGTAGCTGGTAAAAAAAACTCAAAAAAAAAACAAAATGCCTAAATCGGTAAGTACAATTTCCTTTTAAAAGTATCTTCATTTATAGTTTTTCATTTTATTTTCAGCTGCTCTGCGGCTTTTCCGAAGTTTACTGAATACTGCAAAGCTGCAAAACTTGGCGCGTCGTATCGAATTTCTGCATTTTGATAATATTTTCGTCTTTAACTTATTCAAATTTCCTTTCTTATTATTATGAAGATTAACGTTAAAGTAACAACTGTAGATGCCGAACTCGAGTTTGCTATCCAGTCTAGCACTACAGGAAAACAGCTTTTTGACCAGGTAAGTGAATAAATATTTATTTTCAACATCTTCGTAGAGTCAATATGAAGCTCTTCGCAAAGTTTACGTGAAGCTTATCATAATCTTGTATCAAAATATTTTATTGTTCTAATATTTTTTAATCCTCAAGGTTGTCAAGACTATCGGTATTCGTGAGATTTGGTATTTTGGGCTTCAGTTTACCGATACTAAAGGATATAGTGCCTGGTTGAAGCTAAATAAAAAGGTGAGCTTCCTTCAAAATACAAGGGGATTAAATTTTACGAGTATGAAGTATTTTAATGGAATGTTGATGGTGTGGATAGAGACACGACAATCTTGGCACCTTTAATATTTCTTTTAAATATTTATCGCCACAGAACTTTGATTGGATAGAGATAAAGAATGTGGTTAAGCTTATTTTAGAATTTTCGCTAAACATTCTCAAAATGTGGTTGTAAATTAATACCGTATTGGTTTTTTTGCGCCCTGTATTTCCACATTTACACGTCGTAAGCTTTCAAAACAAATGCTGGTGATTAAAATGACAATCAAAGTTGTCATGGCTTTGAATTCTTGGCTTTCACGTGACGTCACTGACCTATTTCGACCTATCCAAATATGGGCGTCCGCCATCTTTGTGCCCCTCCGAGTGTGAAATGTTATGATAATAGTAGGCCATTTTTATAGTGTTTAGAGTTTTAGCTCGCTTCAGAGACAAATGACGTCTCAAAACTTTGGAAAATGGCTGTGCCAGTGCTCTCGAAATATGGATCAGGTCTTGAAAGTCATGTAAAGGAACGTTATTTGAAGAAGATCGAGGCAGTAGGCGTTGATCCAGTCACCATACCAAGTGAGCAGTTTGATCCTGAATGTTTGCCTCCAATAGAGCAGTCAGATTTGTTTAGTTACTTGGTTTTGCAGACGAGCTATTATACGAACGATCAGTTTAAAAATTACAAGAGTTTGGAAGCATATAATCAAGTGGTGTCTGGATTTGTGGCTTCAGTAAGAGGACGAATTATTTCAAGCAAGCATGTGGTCGTGGCGAAAGTTCGCCATTCCCAACGCATGAATGACCCTCTGGCCGATATTTGGATCATTGCCGGCAAGGATGGCACGATTTTTTCTGCTCATTGTTTGGGTTGTAAAGCAGGCCTAGCAGAATCTTGTTCGCATGTTGCCAGCGTCTTATTTTACATCGAATGTTGGACAAGAATCAACGGGAAATTAGCCTGTACCCAAGTTAAGTGCACGTGGCTTCTTCCCACGTATGTCAACCAAGTATCTTACGCAAGGGCCAAGGACATAGATTTCTCTTCTGCGAAAAAACTCAAAGAGATTCTAGACAGTAACATTGATAAATTGAATGATGAAAATTTAGGACAGTCTCGTAAAAATCAAGCTGGACCTGGACGAGACCCGAACCCTTCAGCCCAAGTTTCAGCAGCGGAAAAGGAGGAATTTTACACAAAACTCTACAACTGCCAAACAAAAGCTGCTTTGTTAAGTTTAATCGACCCCTTCGCTGACCATTTCATTTCCAAAAGTCGGAATGTTCCAGTTTTATGTGATCTTTACGAGCCT
The DNA here is from genome assembly GCF_029948245.1 of Actinia tenebrosa. NCBI lineage: Eukaryota > Metazoa > Cnidaria > Anthozoa > Actiniaria > Actiniidae > Actinia > Actinia tenebrosa. The sequence goes on from NW_028292578.1 coordinate 12,182,641, forward strand.
TGTAATTTAGATCTAGATTATCTAGAACTGTTGCGAAAGTGCTTAGATGTCAAGCTGAACATTTCAGACGAGGAGATAAAAGCGGTTGAGCAAGACACAAGAGATCAAGCTAAGGGCCCAGGTTTTTTTAGACATCGTGCTGGCAGAATTGGAGCCTCTGTATGTGGTGCTGCCTACAACACCAACCTAGCTCAGCCCTCCCAGTCACTGATCCAATCTATCTGCTACCCCCACTTGTACAAGCTGGATAACAAGGCCATTCGACATGGCATCAAGTACGAACAGTATGCCATTAATGCATATGAAAGCTTAATGAAAACAAAGCATATTAACTTTGAACTTAAGAGATATGGTTTGTTCATCAACAGGGAATTTCCTTTCATCCATGCAACCCCAGACTTTTTAGTTTCTTGCAATTGCTGCGGATTGGGATGTGGAGAGGTGAAATGTCCCATTTCCATCCCCAACTGTGACTTTAAGCAGTATGTTCTACAAAAAAACTCTTGTCTTGAGGTGGTAAATGGCCTAATGAAGCTAAAGAAGAGCCACAATTATTACTTACAGGTTCAACAACAGTTGTTTACTCTGCCAGAAAGAAAATATGCTGACTTTGTTGTTTGTGCTGTGGATTCAGATGGAAATGCACACATTGTGTGTGAGAGAATTTACCCAGACCCCCACCACTTCAAAACTGTCGTGAAAAAGCTTGAAGCATTTTGGAGGATTGGCATACTCCCTGAGATCTTGGGACGGTGGTACACAAGAAAGTGCAATGTTATCATTAAAGTTCCAGGTGATCAAGCAGTCTGCTTTTGTAGAGGACAGTGCAGTGATGAGATGGTCTCCTGCAGTAATGCTGACTGTCCTTATGGCCAATTTCACATAGAATGTTTGGCTGTAGGTGGGAAGTCCATACCTAAAAGATGGTATTGTCCTCACTGCAGCAGGCTGCCACAGTTTAAGAGAGGAATTGGGGCTTCAAAAGCCAAGCCGAAACCATCTACTGTCAACCAAGCTGCAATGCAATGCAATGCTATCTGTGTTTGTAATGCAAAGGCACTCATAAGTGATAAACTGGTCGAGTGCCACAATGCCAACTGTACAAATGGTCATTTTTTTCATCTTAGCTGTTTGGGATTGAAAAGAATGCCAAAGAATCACCAGTCAACGTGGGTGTGTGGTGCCTGTAAAGCTAAAGAAAACAAATCATCCACACCTACCACTTCTACTTCTTCAAAGACAACCTCTGCCAAGCCAAGCAATTCACCATCACCAGAAACTTCAGAATCACAAACAGATGATTGTAATAGTGACAGTGAAGATGATATTGAAATCACACAGGTTACAACCGGTGTTGTTGACAAGTATAGTGCCCTTGCAACACTAAACAATGCTGATTATGACCTCATCAGTGATCCTGCTGGATGGCTTAATGGTGATATAATTCAAGCTACCCAAGTATTATTGCAGAATGTAAACCAGTCAATTGAGGGATTTCAGCGCCCAACCCTAGGAAGAGTAAGGAACTTTGATGTAGTTTCGGGAGAATTTATTCAGATTTTGCATACAGGGACTGATCACTGGGTATGTATTAGCAGTATAGGATGCTTACCTGGTGTTGTAAATCTTTATGATAGTCTCTACCATCATGCAATTAGCCAGGAAATAGAGGAGCAAGCAAATGACTTAATCGGTGGAAGACTAGTTAATTTAGAATTTGTACCAGTTCAGCAACAAAGTAATGGTAGCGACTGCGGAGTTTTTTCAGTTGCTTTTGCTACGTGTTTGGCTTTTGGTACTAACCCCAGTCATGTAACTTTTGATGTTGCTAAAATGCGTCCCCATTTATTAGCTTCCCTTAAAGGTGGACAAATAAGCATGTTTCCAACTTTTTAATTCATTCTTTAGCAAAGAAAATTATTAGTGATAAGTAATAGTCAGTAATGTGACATAAATATTATAATAAATAATTTTTAATAAATAACCAAAAGCAAAAAGCTGATAATCAAAATAAATACTTCATTTAAGCGATTTAAATCAGACATCTTTTCATTGGAACTCAGTGAATAAAATGTAAAAATGTTTGTGTCTGAACTGTCCAGCATTATCAGCTTCTTACTTTAGGCTCAGTCAAAACAGATTAATTCTGCTTTGAGAAATACACCAACATATTAAAATCTTTTCTTTCGAGATTCAATCTACATCTCTTATTATGAAATCTAGTGACAATATTAAAATAAGCAGGAACCCATGTTCAGGGAAATGGTGTATCAGGGAAGAAACAGTAACATGACAATGAGTCATATGCATAGAGCAATATTTCTAGCAATAAAATTAATTAATAAACATTTCAGTTGCTATTGAATATTATTAGACCTCTGTTTACCTTTGGCATAATATTTTTCAATTTCTCTCTGGCTAAAAAATTGTTAGTTGAATCAAAATCAGTATTCATGTGTTAGCCACAGTTATCTTCTTAGCACATAATCTCAGATGAAAAATTAGGCCATAGGTAAAGAGTTATTTTCACTTTCTTTTTCCTTCATGCCCTTTTTCATATCAAAATTTAATTTTTAAGATTGTTTGTCCCCTCCATATTTGGACTTGTTGAAGAACGTGAATAAAATTGTTGCTTTATTTCTAGTGAAATAGTAATTGTGATTTTTTTGTGTTTTGTGCCTGTCGCAATGTAATAATGATTTCTCCTGGTATAATGTTATTATAGAAAAAACTTTAAACATTGTTACCACCCCTGCTTTTTATGAAAAATGTACTACTCAAATGGCACTATGGAAGGACAAAAATTAACAAGTGCAGAGCAAACCCTCAAAATGCGGTCAACGATTGGTACCTGGAATTCAGGTGACCCATTCTGGTTGCTGCTTACAAAGTTTGTGGGCAGTGTTCCTTCCAGAATAGTGTATTTTCGCTGCAGTAGACCAATCACTCTTTCGACGTGTATCCTAACACTGGCTATCCCCCTTGAATGTTCAACGTCAATGGGATCTAACTGGGCTTTCCCTTTGGTAAATGCTGGAATTACCAGTTTTCCATGCTTTAAACCAACACTTTCTGTGATGGTAAATCCCCGATCAGCCATGACTGTATCCCCTGGGGTCAACTTATCTAAGAATCCACAATTCTCAGTTAAATATTTATCTGAGGTGCGGCCACCCCAAGCTTCAGAAACAAAGCAAATTGTACCTTGGGGAGTGATACCAATAAGGATCTTTATGGTGTTGTGGTGCTTATAAGATGAGAACGTTTGAGCTCTGGCCATAAGATTTGTTGGTTTTTCAATAAAAACTTCAAAGCAATCGATTATGACAGTTACTTTGCGCCTAAATGTATATTGAAAGCACATTGGCATAGTTTTCCACAACTGTTCCCTTTCAGGCCAATGGATAAAGCAGGACAACCTAGAATCCATTGCCAATATCCAAGAGGTAAATATTCTTGATACACTTGACAGGGACACCACGAAACGATACGCTAGGTCTTGAAAGGGAACGTTTAGTCTCAGCTTCATCAGTACCAGCACAAATTCTTGAAATCTATTAAGAACTGTAGATTTCCGTTGAACATGTGGCGCGACATGCTCAAACACCACCATCAGGACTTCATAGGAAGGTAGTCCTGTGTAAAATCGAACTCTATCAGCTGTATCGAAGAATTCTCTGTCCGGAGCTTGATATGCAGATTTTAAAAACATGTATTCAAATTCATCTGTCTGTGTGTCAGCGTTCTGTGAACCTTCACAATAAGTTAAGTCTAAGTCCATCTGTGTTGACTCGTCCTTGAAAGTCACTACGGGTGTCTGGGTGCTCTTGTCGAGTATTTCTTCACGCTCATCATTCGCACTGCTGCAAGAAGGCTCAATATTAAAACATGAATTACTCTGTGTTTCGGTAGAAAACTCTATATCTTGGACAGCATTCCCAGTTTGATTCAAGTCCTTCTTTTTCCTCTCGACTCCAAGTTGCTGATGTTCTATGATTCGCTTCCTGCGCTCTCTTGCCCTTTCAGCTCGTTCTGTCTTAGCTTTCGCTGCTTCCTTCAGATCTTCTTCCTGACTTTCCTTTTTGCCAAGGTTAATAGTTGGAACCCAATCAATATTATATCTGTCCCAGACTTTTGCAGGCTTTCCAGAGACAAAGTGAAGACCACAAACACGTTCGGTTTCAAGAACCCTCTTCGCGTCAGTATCGCCTCGACTGATGGCCGAAATCCAAAGCCTTCTCCGCTCTCATGTCAACTCTTCGTGCTCTTCGCCTTGATTCGATATCACTTTAGGTATTGAAGAAAAGGAAACTTTTTTCTTACCGCTCTTTGAACCGCAACCAACTACGATACAATGCACCATGTTCAGTGAAAAGTTCACACATATCTCTCTGTCGCGTCTGTTTGTTTACTATCGAGGGGCACAAAGATGGCGGATAGCAACCGTTGTCAAGACCGGTGTCACGTGGGTGAAAGCCAAGAATAGAATCTAAATACCTCTTCGATGATTCACTAAAGTTCTAACTTATTCGAGGTTTATAAATCCGCTACGCATCGTTGAATCTGGAAACAAAATTATCGCCCAAGTTTTTAGACATTGCGAATAAAAATGCAAATTTCTTCGATTTAAAAAGAAAGTGTTGGGTTGTGTACATTATGTATTATTTAGAAACATATGTCCACGGCTTGTTGGGCATCGGTCCGTAATATTATAGAGGAAGGAAAGGAAAGGAAAGGAAAGGAATTTTAATTCTGAACTTTATCTTAAAAAAAAGAATTATAAAATTATTTTTAAAATAAAAATAAAATTAATAATAATTTTGAAAGTCTGAACTTTATTTATAATGGTGGTGTGCATCCTTCTGCGTGCATCCTTCCCCAGGAGAATAAAAGGACAAGAGGTGATGATGTCAAATGCATTTTTAGGTTTCAGCTCAGGAGGTCAAGAAAGAAAACCCTCTTCAATTCAAGTTTTTAGTCAAGTTCTACCCTGAAGATGTTTCAGAAGAACTCATTCAGAATATCACCACGGTAGGTTCATATTTCTTAAGGCATTGGGACACAGAGTGTGACATTTGGTGAGACTGAGGAAAGTGGCTTACACAGAGCCTACTTGTTGGCTCAATTCTTTGGGCACCAGCCTGTTGTGGGGAGGTTGTGGATTCAGACCCTCCCCACCTCTTGGAATTTCCAATTCTCCTCCATGGGGGAGGTATGGATATTTTCTGGTACTACACAATATACCCTCCTCAGACCCTCTCCACCCCTTGGAAATTCCAATCCCCCTCTGTGGGGAAGGTATGGATAGTTTCTGGTACTACACAATATACCCTCCTTAGACCCTCCCCACCTTTTAAAAACTCCAGTGTTTAAAATATCCTATCTATTTTGCCAACCACAGAAATTGTTCTTCCTTCAAGTCAAAGAAGCCATCCTTAATGACACCATTTATTGTCCAGCAGAGACTTCTGTGCTTTTGGCATCATATGCTGTAAGTACAACTAAAATGCCTCATTCTACATCCACGGCAGACTAATATGAATGCATTGCACCAGAAAAACCTTGTGTTTGAATGAACCTCTTCGCCGTGGGCATAATTTTTTCCCATTTCAGATCATGGTCATTCCCTAGAGTATTATCCCAGGGGAGGGGTACTCCTGTATAGAAAAGAGTAGGGATACTCTTAGGAAATTTTGAAAATGAACCCCAAATGGTCCGTCAGTTTTGTCCAGGTAGGCGTGTCAACTAATGATTTTTACCCCTAAAAGGTACCAATTATTTATGAATAAATTAATTGTTTTTCCCTCCATTTTTGTTCAACTGCTTAGTGTCAGGGAAAGTATGACGATTATAGTGAAGAAAAAGCAAAAAATTTGTTGAAGGATAAATTGCTTTCACGAAGGTTAGTTTAAATTATGCTTTAGTTATTTCATTCACTCTGAATTAACCAAATTAATGGAAACCAGAGAAAAGGGAGGGAGAGAACAACACATCAAACAAACTCAACTAGCATATGTTCCAGTCTGAGCTAGGGCTCGAACACGGACCACAGCAGTGAGAGACGAGTGGTAAAAACCACTACCCATGCCACCCATTAAGTTAACACCAAGTAAAAAAATACCTACAATTTCCAGTGAAAAGAATCGAACCACACCCATTATTAGTCATTCCCTTCAATCAGGGTGGGAATGAAAGGGGTGTGGCATCATTCTGGCTAAAATATGTACATTATACATGTAGCTAGTAGTTAAAATGTAGAAAAAATGTAGAGCACGATTATTGTTGAATTTCAGGGTTTACAATATTATTTATACGTTTAAATACAGTTTATATGTGATGGGTAAATTTTAGAAATACTGATGTGAGAAACATGATGCCCGCGATTCTGGCCCTGCGCCACAGTGCCCAATGAAATTTTCATTGCATATTTCTTGTTGTCCATGTATACCTAATTACTTAGTTCACCACAACATTTATTTTCATATTTAATTCTTTTATTTCATAGAGTGCTTGATCAGCACAAGCTGTCGAAAGAGGAGTGGGCAGATAAAATTGCCACGTGGTGGAAAGAGCATAGTGACTTATTGCCGTAAGTAGTACTAGGCTGTCTCTGCAAAACTATATGCACTAATTGTAATTTAAACTTTGAGTTAGCTGTTTCTAGGTTCAATAAAAAATTTAAGTTTATTTTTCCATCGTCTCTAGAATTGAAGCCATGATGGAATATCTGAAAATCGCACAGGATCTTGAAATGTATGGTGTGAATTACTTCGACATCAAGAACAAGAAGGGTACTACCCTTCAGTTGGGCGTAGATGCCCTTGGTCTTAATGTTTACGAGCCAGAAGACAAGTAAGTAACAGGTGACACGAGGTGGTCAAAGTACTGTGATAGTCAGGTGTTATCATACCAACCACTTTACGAAAGTTTGCTCAACATAAACTCTTAACATAAACTTCCTTGTAGGTTGACACCAAAGATTGGATTCCCATGGAGTGAAATCAGAAACATCTCTTTCAATGACAAGAAATTTATCATCAAGCCAATTGACAAGAAAGCACCAGTAAGTATATTAGTACTGATTGACAAAGATTATCAATAAAGTAATGTATTATTTTTGACTGTTTGATTATTCAGGACTTTGTGTTCTTTACTGAACGCCTCAGAATAAACAAGCGTATCTTGGCATTGTGTATGGGTAACCATGAGATGTATATGCGCAGGAGACGAGAGGACACTATTGAAGTTCAGCAAATGAAGAGCCAGAGTAAAGAGGATCGTGCTTTAACTCTTGCTGAACGGTAAGATATCTCGAACTAGAGCAGTTTTTATATGACAGTGTCAAGAGCTCAGGGTATGTCAACATGGTCATGAAACGGCAAGGCATACACCAGACCAATTACATTGCACAAGCCAATCAAATACCTGGAACGCAGTAAGAACATGGTCATGTCAAGGTCATGGCACTGCCCGACCAATCGCATTGCATTGTGTGAGAAAAAAGAACAGCCAATTAAAATTCTAGAAAACATCACTGCCCTTGCAACGAATGCTTAGGGTACTGAGCTTTTCATTATTTCTAAGTCATGTGAAAACTGCTGTAAGAGGCAACTATATTTACCTTGCCCCTAAGATGTTACTCAAAATACTTTAATCTTTCATCCAATTTGTAACCAACTTACAAAAAAAGGAATAAATAAATATAGTAAGTGGTTAACAGGAGGGCAGTCTACTCTCCCCTCCCCCCAAAAAAACACAATCCCCTCTCTCCCCCCCTAAAAAACAACTATATGATACAAAAACTGTTATTTAAAAATAGGACCAACGACTTCTAAGCAGCCTTGACATTATCTTGAATTTTGATATTTTAGTGAAAAAACGAAGGAAGAGAAAAAGAGAACGGAAGCAAAAGCTAAAGAACTTGAAGATGCTCTAGAAAAGTATAAAGGCTTGAATGAAAAATTAAGAGAACAAGAGGAAGGTAAATATACTGTAATGGATATATAGTTCACTTTTAAGGAAAGTGACGTGATACTCCCTCTTTAAAATCTCCTTGATAGAAATGAAAGCATTAGATGAAAAACATCAAGCAGCATTGCAAAAGCTGCAAGAGGAGATGGAAACAAAGAATTCAGATAGGGACAGGATGATGGAAGAAAACCAAGCTCTACTCTTGAAGTTGCAGGATTCACAGAAAGAAAAGGATAGCCTGGTAAGTAAAATGAACTTTAGTTGTTGTAACTGCTGTTGTTTCTGCTGTTGTTGTTGTTGTTGCTGCTGTTGCTGTTGCCGTTGCTGCTGTTGCCGTTGCTGCTGTTGCCGTTGCTGCTGTTGCCGTTGCTGCTGTTGCCGTTGCTGCTGTTGCTGTTGTTGTTGCTGTTGTTGTTGCTGTTGTTGTTGCTGTTGTTGTTGCTGTTGCTGTTGTTGTTGCTGTTGTTGTTGCTGCTGTTGTTGCTGCTGTTGCTGTTGTTGTTGCTGTTGTTGTTGCTGTTGCTGTTGTTGTTGCTGCTGTTGTTGCTGCTGTTGTTGCTGCTGTTGTTACTGCTGTTGTTGCTGTTGTTGCTGCTGTTGTTATTGCTGTTGTTACTGCTGTTGCTGCTGTTGTTTTTGTTGTTAATGCTGTTGTTGCTGTTGCTGCTATTGGTGCTGTTGCTGCTGCTGCTGCTGTTGTTGTTATTGCTGCTGTTGTTATTACTGTTGTTACTGCTGTTGCTGCTGCTGTTGCTGCTGCTGCTGTTGTTGTTATTGCTGCTGTTGTTATTGCTGTTGTTGCTGCTGTTGCTACTGCTGTTGTTGCTGTTGTTGCTGCTGCTGCTGTTGTTGTTATTGCTGCTGTTGTTATTGCTGTTGTTACTGCTGTTGCTGCTGCTGTTATTGCTGCTGTTGTTTTTGTTGTTAATGCTTTTGTTGCTGTTGCTGTTGTTGTTGTTGCTGTTGTTACTACTGTTGTTGTTGCTGCTGTTGTTACTGTTGTAGTTACTGCTGCTGTTGTCGCTGTTTATCTATTAATTTATTAATTCATCAATGTCACTCTTTTTGCAGTCTCAAAGGGTGAACATAACTGAAGAAGAGAAGGAAAGAATCCGTCTTGAGAAAGAAAGACAAGCAGAGGAACTGAGGTTACAACTGGAGCATAACCAGAAATCTGTAAGCCTAGATTAAAATAATACAGTAAATATGTATTTGTACAGTCACATAAACTGAAATTGGAATTTCATTGGGAGTCTGCAGCAGATACTTATATATGTTAGTGACAGTAAGGACACATGAAGGTAATGATGATTGATGATGATGGTGATGATGATGACAGTGATGATAGTGATGATGACAGTGAGGGTGATGATTATGATAAAATGGTGATGATGATGACAATGATTATGGTGATGGTAATGTATGTGTTGTGGTGAGAAGCACGGGTTGCGTAGCGGTGGGAAGTAGTATAGGGAATGGGGGTTCCAGCGCAATCTCAACACGGGGTAAGACCCGCGTCAAAAATCCACCTACGGAAACAACCCACTCCAAGTGTGGTTGGGGGCAACAGCGCAAATATGTTAGTCTATATATGGAGTGCGAAGATTGTAAGAAGTTCGTTAACGAGACATAATTTGTCTAAGACCTAAAGTTATCGTACCTAAGCCAGAACCCTTTTGGTGTTGTGGTAAGAAAATGCAAATAGAAGACGACACGTCAGCGCAGTGTTACGAATGTGGTAAGAATATTCGTAATGCCGTACCAAATGCTACCAGAGAGCAGTATTACGCCAATGGAGGTCGTAAGAAAACGCCATATAAGAGAATAAAATACTTCAGGGACTGGATGAGTCATATCCAAGGTTTACATCCGATATATTTAAGCGACGAAGTAAAGAAGAAAATCATAGACCATTTAGAAGAGCCAACCCCACAAAGCCTACGGAAAGCGTTGAAAAAATTAAAGCTAGGGAAATATTACAAAGCTATTCCCTATATTTTGTCTGAAATTACCGGTAAGTCTATTCCTGAGGTTTCTGATATGACAAAAGCCGAGTGGATGTTTTGTCGGCTGAATAAGGATATTCCTTATTATCCTGACGTAATTTACGAAATATTTTACAAAATAGACCCCAACCACCCCCTGTTAGGATGGATTCCGAGAAAATAAAAATGCAAAACTGGCGTTTATTTTGCCAGAAACCCCACTGGGGAATGCATCGCGCAGAACACCAAGCTATCCCCAGTGGGGTTTTTTGCATTTTGGGCTTACGGGGCTTATTTCATCCCGCGCCAGAGGCCCTCTAGTACATACACATATATCTTTCTTACGACCCACCAGAGGGTGAACTCCGGACAGCGTCCCGAGACACCCCCTGACTTTTCCAACTTTTCCTCGCGAAACCCCCCATCGCGGGGTTGAATCGCACTTTCTACCCCTCCCCCCACGGTTGCTGTGAGTGGGGGAGGCGTTTTTTTTTTTTCACTCACAGCAACCGGTCCAAATGCATCTACAGCGAGGCTCGAACTCGGGACTTTAGGCCTCCCCAGCCCCAAAGTCCACGATCACAAGCGAACGCCAGACACATCTGGACGCTTATGTATGTGAAAATTATTATATTTAATTTGCATATGAGCCAGACAGCCGGCGTTCGATATGTAAATAGAATCCCGTCACGCTCTTTTCGAAGCAGATGTTTACTGAGCAAGCTTTCTTTGAAGCTCTTCTTTTGCCTCCTGGTAGATCTTTTTGCGAGATTCCTCGGAAAGATCTTTTACGACTGTTTTTTTATTCCTTATATCCGACTTTAATTTCTCGTATTTGTCTTCTTCGGCCAGAATAAGCGAGAATTCTACGTCGTCTATCTTTCTGTCACGCAAAGCCTTTGAGACAAGGTCGGTAATAGTATTTACTTTAGCCCTAGACAGAGCTATTGTCGTGTCATGCTTGGATATTTTCGTGGATAGCTTTTTCATAATACCCGTAGCAACAGCCGAAATAATACCACAAGCTGCCCCAACGCCGGCCAAAGGAACTCCAACGATTATTCCCGGCCCAGTAAGCGAAGTAGCAACGCCAGAGCCCGTTAACACAACAGATATGGATCCTGAAGTTATCGCAATCTTATGTAGCGTACTCCGGGCTCTAACGTACTTTTTCCTGACCTCTTCGTAGTGTTTCGCTTGCCCTTCCAAGTAAGCCAGGATTAAGTTCGCTTTATTCAGGCGAAAGTTTTCGGCGTTTAGTTCGTTAGGTGTAGTATAGGGAACATCTGGGTACAACTGAGGCGCTGATGGTATAACATCCATTATATATACTAATGTACGACGCTTTTGGGAATGATATTGAGGAGCAGCCACATCACGACAACCGGGATTACTGGAATTGGAGAGCATTTAGGAAGATGTTTCCACATGCAGACCCCAGTAAGTTCGAAAGAAGACCCGATGGGATTTACTATAACGGCTCTAGGATGTACAGCAACGAGGATTTGAAACCTACGCTGGTCGATCAGATAGACGATCAACTGAAGAATTCTGGTTATGTTAAACCCACACCAACACATCCAAAACCCGTGCAAGGTTGGTCAAAGGAATTATTGCTTGGTACCGGTACTTATCCGATACCCGCGGTTTCATTTGATAAACATCCAAGTTTGGATTTGACATTGAACATGCGGATCTCTAACAACCATTCCTTTTCGTTAAAGGTGCGAGATATCTTCAAAGACGTACCCATTAATCATACCACCGCCAAGGAATCTCATGAATGGTTAAGTGGTCCTAACATGCGTTATTGGCCGCAGCAACTAAACTTTGCGGTTTGGTGTGCCACCAGCGGCTGCGGTGTAAGTGCGAAGTTGATGAAGAATTCGATATTTATGTTTCACTTCCACTTTACCGTCCGAAGAATACTGCATGAGATGGGTGTTATTGCGCTGCCGGGAGATGCCACGTTTTATCCAAGAGATAATAAATACAACGTTCCTGCTTACGACCGACTTTGTAAGGAGTTTGGTGTTGTAGGGAAGGATTTTAGATGCACTGTCGGTGCTAACAATGGCTTGGGGCATATTTGGGCTTATTGGGGGATTGGTGGGCACGAGCTAAGCAACAGGGAAGTTCATGCATTGAATCTACGATGGAACACTGGGTATCATAAGGAAACTCACGACAGTAGCACCTTCTTTGAACCAAATGCCAAAACCACTAAGGAAGTCAGAGACGGACCTCTGTTCAAAGACGAGGGCGGTAAGTATGCAGGGGCTAACCCGCTGATTATCAAGATTACCAACGACGAGCAAACGAAGCAATATCTTAATTTCATACCCCCAGAAGGTAAAGGACTAACCAAAGCCGGCCTTGCCCGTTTAAACCGCAGCATAGAAGCTTACGTGTATTCTATCCTTGGAGCTCAGGTAAACACCCGATCCAGCATAATCGGAAATACTGGCGCCGCAGAAGAAACGCGAGCCGAAGCCTTGATCTTATTTGAAAGTTCAATCTTGGAGGGCGACATTAGCAAGGGCGTACAGCGTTACCAACTAGCCATACAAAATTCTAAGGCGAGGTTGGACTATGCAGTAGCCCCGGGTTGTTGGTTAATGCCTAGTAATTTATCTATAAATACTGGTTCTGTAGTAGGATACAACAACAAACTGCAGCGAGCTACTAAGGATATGAAGTTTGGGGTGAACGACGTGAACTCTGACACTCTTAGGAACATTCCTCACTTCGTAGAGAAGCCAAAAAAGTCACACGAAACGAAGCTACCCACAGTTAAGAAACCATCAAAGAAGGTCCTACCTGCGATACCTGAGGAATATGACCATAACTTATTAAAAGCCGGTCTAGCAGCTGCAAGCATTGGTCTGAGCTATTATATATGGCGATGAACAACCCCTACGTAACTGGAGTAGATTGCGTTTATACGACTTACACAGGCGAGAAAAAATACACCCAAGCATCTTGGGTTGATGTCACGGGCATGTCCGTGGATCTGAACTACTCAGGAAAGAAGCTGATAATATGCAGTATTTGCATTGGTACGGCGAGTGATGCAAACGTAGGAGTTCGTTTCTGCGACGACAATGGAGTATTACAGCCCATGCGCGCGAAGACAAACAACAGAGAGCCTACACATTTCTCGGTAGAGCCGCCCGACACCAGCACCGAAAATCTCTCGGTTTGGACTTTTCACATGGTTGCTGATTGCCATGGGAAGGTAAAGTTGCAAATACGCGTAGATGACACGGCGTCGGCGTGCATAAATAGCATAGAAGATCAAAGAGATCGACCTTATAATCACGCGACCATCAGCACTCTTACAGTGTTAAGCCTGTGAGAATCTGTGATTCTTAAATTATATGAATCCGCATTTAAGTGAAACGCATTACGTTCACTACTTAGACGTAAAGGAGTACGCAAGGCATGAGTGGTTTGATATGGGAATGTGGGTTGAAGTTGGAGGTCCTGCGTTAGTCATTTGCACCATTAGCATTAACACGGGAATGAGCGCGAATGTGGGGTTTAGGCTTGTCGATGAGAATGACGAGCCTTTGCCCCCCTATCGAACTTCCCCGAACAGCAGAAGAGCGGCCCACTTTTCGATGGAGCCAAACAAATTTAGCGGAGAAGATCTGACGCCGGTCACGTTTCATATGGTAATTAATTGTAAATATGCTAAGTTACAAATATTTCCTGATGACGGTAGCAACGATGGGTCGACGCCGGGCAGCGCAAGGATAAACAGCATTGGCGTGGGTAGCAATATTATCGATGCGGTTTGGAGTCATAAACCCATTTCCACTATGAGCGTGCTGCCGCTAGCCCCAAATTATCAGGGCGGCGCAAATACTATCTTTCATCATCCTCAATCAAGGACGCGGAAAGAGCGCAGCAATTCTAAGGACAGGAAATCCAAGGTCCCTTCATCGACCTAGCTTCTTCAGGAGTACCACCCCAATAGCGACAACCAAGATCCAAATGTTATTCCCCACGAACTTCAACAGTTCTCCGCCAGCCCTAAGTGCCAAGGAAACAACCGAACCCAGCAGCCCAGGCAAGCCGGCTGCCATCTTTTTTCCCAAGTCCGTTAGTCCATTGCCTAATTTCTTTACGCCCGCGCCTGTAGCCTTAAGCGCGGATAGGATAACTCCTACTACGCTTGAAATAGCGACCGCAAACGCCAGCGGAACGCCATACTTCAAAAGGGCTCTTTTTACCTTTTCCTTGGTGGTAAGCCCCAGCTCCTTTTCCAGGTTTTCCTTTTGCGCCCGCAATTCCGCAAGGTGTACCTGAAGGGTTTCTGATTCCCTTTGAGCTGCTTCCCTTTCTTCCTCGGTACGAGTTTGGTCCTCGATTACTTCTTGCTGCCGCTCTATTTGCCTCTCCAGGTCTTCGATGGCCTGATCTCTTTGCCGGATTTGCTCCTCTTTAGTGTTAATTTCGGCAACCAATTGCCGCCGTTCCTCCAAAGAGCCGGTTATGGTGATATGCAAGTTTTTAGCTTCCTCTTTTGTCAGGTCTAACTCCTGTAAGGTGAGGTCGAAGGATCTTTGGGCTTGGTCTCTTTCGCGTAGGGCATTTTCTTTTTGTCCTCTCATTTCTATCATTCTTTGGTTTTTATCGTTAAGTTCTCTCTTTTGAGCATCAAGGAGTAGTTGGTTTTGTTTCATGTATTCTGCTTCCCTTTCTTCCAACGTTTCTTGCAGCTCCTCGGCGCGCCTTTCTAGCGCGACCCTTTCATTTAGGGTTTCCAACCTTTCTAAGTCGCTCCTAGTAGCCTCTTGGAAGCCCCTTAATCTTGCCACGTTAACCTTGACCGAGCCATTTTCGTCAAAGAGGACTTGTGGTTTGGTCCAACGGTTTTTGTCGGGATATCTCATGTCTTGAACGCTTATGAGGACTTTGTTTCCGCGTTCTGTGAGCCTTACGTCGTCGGCCTCGAAGTGGGAATAGCGCTGCGTTAGCTCTTGCGTTGCCCACTCTACGGTTTCCCGCGCGGTTGCTCCCTGCTCACCCATGTTTCGAAGTTCTATGTACTCGGGGGCGGACTTACCCGGGTTCTTTTCGTGCCACATGCGATTCAAGGAGGTCTTGAAGCTTTTCCACCTACTGCCGTACGTGTTTTCTAGGGCCATGTCGTAGATTAGGGGGTCGGTTTCCGCGCCTTTAGTCCATGCGTCGTATTCTTCGTCGTTAATGTCGACTTGACCTTCTTCGGTAAGGGGATCGAAATCCGTTCCTTCTACTTCCATTATATATGATAAGCTCAAAGTTAAACCCCAACGTATTACCTAAGCAGGTTGGCGGACTGAAAGCAGAACGCACCTTTCACCGGGTCACCTTTACCCCCAGCAGCGCTAAACCTGGAGAAACGCTGTACGTAGGCGTGCCCCGCCTAACGGATAACCTAGTCTTAGTTCCTGACACCCTGGCGCTAAGGTTTGACCTAGCAATACAACCAAGCACTGCGGACGCGCGTCACGTTGTCAACGACCTTGGTCGCAACATTGTCTCAAAGATGCGGGTGAAGTTCGCAGGGGAATCCCTCTTGGACTTAAATAGGTACGATCTGTATACCACGTACAAAGACTTATGGTTGACTGCATTTGACCGCGCGCAAAGGATAGAGCAGGGAATCGCCAGTGATGCCATACGCAAGGTAAGAAGCGCAACCTCTGGCGCCTCAGGAGAAGACGAAATAAAGACAGCTTATGGCACTAAATATGTCGTTCCATTAGATTTCGAAGTTATCACGAACCACGGTGCATACTACCCAAGGCAGCTAAGCGAGCTGCAGTTCGAAGTAACCCTAGCAGACACTACGAACATCCTACAGGGAAAGGACGTAAGTTCCTCAGCCGTCCACCCATACTCCGTTACTAACTTAGAGCTGCAGTACGAAACGGTATACAGCGAAGATTTAGCACGTAGCGCCGGTATGGAATACAGCGCCGGGAAGGCTTTCCTTTACGATCACGTCGTGATGTACAAGACGTTCAGCTTTACAAACAACGTCGAAGAGGTCATCAACCAAAGCATTAACCTTCCCAGGCGCAGCCTCACAGGGATAATGTTGCTGTTCGCAAAGACATACACGGCAGGATTGCGTGACTCCGAGGCGTTCTTTAATCCTAACATTACCAACGTAGGTGTTAGCATCAACGGAGTGCCTAATAAGGTTTACTCACAAGGGATAAAGCCCGCGGATATGTACCGGGAAGTCGCACGTAAGTTTGGCGACCAAATTGACCCAAAGAAATTCTTTAAGGATAAGTACGCGTTATGGATTGACATGCGCACCATTAACGACGAAGACCTACATGGACAGGGATTGCGGCTGGTAAATACCCAGGACGGCATTACGTTGGAGATCAAGCGCACCAAAGACGCCAGCGACGCTACTAAGATCAACGCATACATCTTCGTGGTGTCTGACGCCCAGTTGAGCGTAGAAATGAATCAGCTAAAGAGCGTTGCGTATTGATTCGCGCGCTGCGCTCCCTCATCCAAGAAAGGATAAAATATCCCTTACGTATATAATGCTTCGCGTATTCGAAAACAACAACACCAAACTGCAATGCATAGTGCAAGGCGATAAACTTTATTTCAAAGCAAAGTCCGTGGCTGATGCCTTGGGTTACGTAAATTCCAGAAAAGCGGCGTCTGATCACGTCTCAGAGGAAAACAAGGTAACTTTGAGGTCTATAAAGGGTGTAAATCTGACTGACACCCTTAATGCGCAACCACATTCCGTTTACATCACTGAAATGGGTCTTTATGAGTTAATATTCGGATCTGAAAAGTCCGTAGCTAAGGAGTTCAGAAAATGGGTGTTAGGTGACGTTCTCCCTACCCTCAGGAAAACAGGTAAGTATGAAATAGAGCGGCGCTTTGACGGTCCTAACAAGTTGGTATTCAAAATAGAAAATGAATTTGACCTGCATAAGAAGGTCGTAAACTACATACGTCGATTCCACCCTATCCTACTGCTCGCACCAGGTCTTGGAGAACTACAGGACTCAGCTAGCAAAAGGATAGTATGTTGGCAGAAAGGGTATCAGGCGGGGCAACCCGACATCTTAGTCCTTAATGCACATAAAAAACATAATGGGTTATGCCTGGAGTTGAAGACGCCTAAGGGTAACGGCGTATTATCCTCAAAACAAGAGGCGTTACTCGCACAATACGAGGCAAATGGTTACCTAACCATGGTGTGCAACGATTACGACCTTATATGCAGGGAGATCGACTATTACGCGGAAGGTATTCGTGTACCTTGTCCTTGGTGTGTTAAGGTTTTTAAGACGCAGGAGGCGTTAAGGACTCACCAAAGAATATTTCATAGATATAATGATAGTTGAACAGACACACTGGCGTGAATTGGCCCAAGGCATCACATACAAAATAAAAAATTACGTCGTTTTCGAAGACATCAGCCGCTTAAGGTTGGTCCTCGAACACGAAGGTAAAGAGTGCACGCTATGGGCACCGGACTGCGTGCGGTACGTCATTCAAGGTGAAGAGTACACACGCATACGCAGTCATGGTAAGGTTAACGGTCGATGGAAGTTTGACGTTGAAAGGAAGGTAGATGCTAATCCTCTTTGTGATTAGAAGTCATCCTCATGAGCGGTTAAGTATTGGTCTGCTACGGCGGACCTCATTTTTTCTGTCATGTGGTAAACGGATGCGGTAATTAAGGCACCGCCTATGAACGCTGCGATTTGAGGTATCATATATCTTTCTCATTTTCTTGGCGTTGGCGATCCAATACCTCCAAGACGCCTCCCGCAAACAACTGTCGTAGAGGCAACACCAACCGCAAAGGCGGCGTAGAATAGCACCGCGGAACTCATTAGATATTTTCTTTTTCCCAAGCCTTTCGTACCACCAGGTAATGGTCTAAAGGACGTGGTCCGTCGTATAGACAGCACCAAATATGTTGTCCACTCCGTTGACAGCCGCAGCGATCGCAAATAGCCTCCCAGTGTTCCCTGTCCTCCCATTTAACGCCCTCAACATCGTCAAAGCCTACGAAGGTTTGGTCAATTTCCTTCTTAAGCTTTGTCAGCACCCGGGAGGTTTCAAGGGGGCAACAGCGTTCGGCTATGTCACCGTGGGTTTCGCAGGCAATACCTTCGAGGTGGTAACGGCGGCAGCGGTACTTATGCCAGTTCTCTTCAAAGAAGGGCTCATCACAGCGGCGGCAGCAGTTCTTAAGACAGACCCTGTTGTCGCGGTGATATTGTAAGGCTTGGAGGGTGGACAGCTCTCGACCGCAGTCACCGCAAAGGGTGCTTACGGTCTTTTGACAAACCTTTTTGGAAAGATGGTATTGCAGTCGCTGCTTACTGCTGAAAGATTTATTACATTGCATGCACTCCATTATACATACCTTATTTTTTATTGTTATTTTGTTAAACCCTGCAAGTGGGTTTTAGGATAGGGTCTATTATTTCTTGTTGTTTTGTTAAATGCCTGCGAGAAGGTCTTAACGAATTAACAATAATTATTAAGACTCTTTTGAAACCTCTTATCTTACTTTAACAAATTAACAATAAATAAGAAGACCTTATTTGAAACCACCTTGCAGATCCTCTTTGTAGGTGTCAGCTAAGGTTCGCTGTGCTTTAGGATCTGCGGGACACCAATGCCCAATAAAGGATCCTTCGGGGAATACCTTATTACAATGAAGGCAGGTGTATTTTTTACACGGTTTGGGTATCGGTGTTTTGGGAGGGATTATGCAGTCGGCAGGTAGTTCACACGTAATACAGTCCATATATCTATGGAGGGTATCGTATGAAATCCTTGATGGACTCCTTAGCCCACGTTGCCATCGTTATCAGCGCACCAAACCTCTCCGCGCGCTTCAGACCGCACATTTCATCGTACAATTCCTGCACGCGCTCTTTTAACCGATCGATCTCCTCCCTTTGCATTTCTATGGTGTCTCTTTTATCCTTTGCGTCGGCGGTAATCCTTCTTACTGCTTCCACTGGTTCCATCTATATATGAACCCAGATCACATGCCTTGTAACGCTCTGATAGTAGGACCCACCGGCTGCGGAAAGACCCAGTTCATCGTGGAGCAGCTATTAGGGTCCTTTAGATACCGCTTCGACTATATCGTGTTATTATGCCCCACCTACGTGAATAACCGCACCTGGGAAGGCATAGGAGTGAAAGATGACGACTTCTTCGTAGATATCTTAGACCCTAACGAGTTATCCAGCCATTTGAAGTTCTGGCACAAGCAATTCCCTAAAGATACGCAGACTTTACTCATACTGGATGACATTGCCTGTGGGGACGACGTAAAAAAGCGCACCTCCGAGCTCGTTAAACTCGCCTTCAGCGGTAGACACGACAATATCAGCGTTTGGTTGCTTTCCCAGCAGCTTACCAGTGTCTCTAAACCCTTCAGGGAAAACATAGGTTCACTTGTCGTATTTTATACTCCGAGCCGGAGTGATCTGGAAACCATCTTAAGCGACTACGGCGGCGAGATATCCAAGGAACAGTTGCACGAATACATGCGGCACCTAAAAACGCACCAACATTCCAAGATGATCTTCTCTTTGAGGTTTCCCTACACGGTTGGAATCTATGATTCCTAATGTATATGGATATTGAGCAGCTCTTAGATGAAGTCCCCACACAGTTAGATGAAAGTAACCTCAAGGAACAACTTAACATCCTTGTGTCTTCGGGGAAGTGTAAAGAAATGATAGGCAGGGAACTTACCCATGAGCAGGTTAATAAGCTGTCGGAAGAGGAAGTCAAGAAGTTCCATAAGAGGTATGAGGCTGCCCTTGCAAGTAAGACCACGGACGCCGTAGCAGACTCCGCTATCCGACTTGCAACTAAATTACTTGGACTTGCGCTGCCCATAGACGACGTGGAGCAACTACAGAAGGACATAAGAGATGACTATGTCATCGCCCAAGAACTTAAGATAACCTGCGGGTGGTTGTCCTTGAAGTGCGGTAAGTTAATGGCAGTCGCCTCTGCGGCACTTCACGTAGCTCAGCACGTCGACTTGAAGGAGGTACTAGGTTCCTTAGGAACATCTTGGAAGGACTTCAAGAAGGACAGAGAAGTCGAAAAGGTCTTCCAGGCAGCACTTGCTGAGGCACCTGCAAGTGACTTATCAAGTACTTAGTCAAGTCATTCGCGGGAATTACCCAGGCCGCCTCAAGTACCTAGTTAAGTCATCCTTAAGTACTTAGTCAAGTCGTCTTAAGTTACTTATCAATTCCTTCAAGTCCTTAGATATAAATGAGTGAATCGAAGGCGGAGGAAACCCCTCAAGTAGAGGAGCAACGAATCACCAAGGCTAAATCTGCAGGCAGAGTTGCCGCGGGAAAGAAGCTCGCGGAGATGAACAGGAAGAACAAAGCCAAAAAAGAAGAAAAGGTGGAGGACGAAAGCGAATCCTTTATTAATCCTGGGTACGTCATTGGCGCGTTAGGAGTTGCTATAGCAGCAGGCAGCCTTTACTTACAATGGCGGGCTACGAAAAAGGTAGAACCGCCAACATATCGCGCACCTGTGGAGGTTAGAAAAAGCAAAATCCCTGAAATGGAATAACCTTCTCGCTTTGTAATATAATGTCAACCGCGTTGTTGAAAACTGTTGAAGAAGCAGCTATCATTACTTCCATCGTTGCGGGTATTGGTTGGGTAGGTAAGAAAGTGCTCAAAGAAGACTTTACTGAAGACCCAAGCAAGAGCTTCGCTAATTTTGCTAAGATGACCGCTGCCGTAGGCGGGGCTATCATGGTAAAGGATTACCTACGGAAGGAAAAGTACCTACCTACGGTGTAATATATATGGCTAGCGTGGTCGCAGGTGGAGTTATTGCAGCTTTAGCATTCACTGGAGCTAATTATGGTGGTCAATATTTGGATAGATTAGTTAGAGGCGACAAAAGCGGAGATTTGGCCGCCGAAAGGAAGAGACACGACTTAGCGCTGGAGAAATATCAAAGGGATGTGGCGGCTTGGAATGAAAGAAGACAAGCTTACAGGGATTGGTTGGATAAGAACTACCAAGACAAGATGCAGGCGGATAAGAACTTTGAAAACACAGACTACGCCTTCAAACTTTATGCGCAAGCACACCCCGACTTTAGGTTAAGAAAGCCTCAGTTCAAGAATTACTACCAGCCTTCTAAGAAACAAAAAGATAGTGAGTTGGTCTTCGTAGGAGTCGCAGGGCTGGCGGGAGGCGTAGCTTTGGCGTATCTGCTCTGAGCTGCGCTCAGATTACTAGAAGGGGACTTGTCCCCTGTAATATATGATCGTCTTTTTGGAAAGCGACAAGAATAACTTTACTACTTATCTGAATCCCCCCATCAAAGCCTGTAAGGTAAGGTTGGTTAGTTGCTCTTTGTACAATTCTTGGTATAATTTAATTAATGGCTTTGTCATCGGAACTTCCGGCACCAAACCAAAAATACCAGATTCCCATTACACCCCTATAACACTGGCTAAGGAGCTAGCAAAGCATGGATATACTCTTACCACAGGATTACCCCATGAAATGAAATTCAAGAAAAATAGTGGAAGCGCTAATTTAAAGGACAGTTCATTGGTAGAACTCCTGGGTCTTACTAGTACCACAATAAATAGCGGTAATACATATGATGTGAAATGGAAAGTCGCATCCTCTTACGAAGTCTATTGCGACTTGGTTCATAGTTACAACAATGGAGAAAAGTCTTCTCTTATGTCCAAGTTTCTGCCCCAAGGTAATCCATTTGACCCAGTGGAAAACACTCCCATTTCTTTGAGCTATGACTTGTCTAATTTGGTAGAAAGCATAAACATCACCATTAAAGTGGACGGAAAGACGGTGGATTTTAACGGACGTAAGATCAATCTCGTTTTGGAATTCATATAATGGGCCGCGTAGAGGATAAACTCGAAAGGATTTACTATGGGCCTGAAGGCTATTGGAAAGGAGCGTCAGCTATCAAGAAACTCGCGACCGCGGCCAGGGTATCAGAAGAAACGGCTAAGAACTGGTTAAGAAAACAAACCCTCTGGCAGGTCTATCTTCCCGTGCCCAAGTACATTCCCAGGCCCAGCTTTACCGTAAATGCCCCCAATGAAGTTCATCAGGCGGACTTGCTTTTCTTACCGCACGACAAGGTGAGAAAGAAGACCTATAGGTACGCTTTGACCGTAGTTGATATCGCAAGCAGATACAAGGACGCCGAACCCATAACCAGCAAGGATTCTGGGGAAGTCGCAGAAGCCCTAGGTAGGATTTATAAGCGCGTCTTGAAATGGCCTAAGCTGCTGCAAGTGGATGCGGGGACGGAGTTCATGGGCGTGGTTACTAAGACCCTGAAAGACCACGACACTAAGATTAGAAGAGCTAAAGCTGAGTACCACAGGGGTCAGAGCATCGTCGAAAGATTCAATAAGACCTTGGCCGAGCGTCTCTTTGGGTACCAGTATTGGAAAGAGCTGGAAGATCCCTCCAAACGCAACAGGGAATGGACTCAGAGGCTCCCCCAGGTCGTCGTGGCTTTGAACAACGAGGCGGCCAGGGTTACGGGAATGAAACCCAAGGATGCCATAAAAAAGAAGCACGTGGAACACAAATCCTTCGTCAGAAGTTCGAGGGCGGTCTTCCCCCATGAAAAGAAATTAGGTAATGTCACGGTTCGATATCTCTATGAGCCGGGTGAATTAGAAGGAGGATCCAAAAGAGCTACGGATCCCAATTGGTCTTTGGAAACTTACCAGATCCGAAGTGCGATAGCTAAGAAGGGCCAGCCCATCTTGTATTATCTTCATGATGGTCCCACGCGTGGGTTCGTCAAAGAAGAACTGCTTATCGTGTGATGTCCGAATGCTATCGTATGGATACCATCATCACACATCCACCTCTTACCGTCAAATGCAGACAGTGACACCTTCTCCTGCGTAACGTTGTGTATTTGATGTCCGTAGCTGCGCAGGCTGTTCATCTTATGTCGCTGTTCCTTACGCGTACGCAGTACCTTCAAGTAGGACTCGTGCGTAATGTCCTTCTTAACCACATATTTTTTTACGCCTTTAGCTTTCTTTTCTACGCCGTCTAACTTTAGCACGCTGTACATCTTTGGTTTCAGACCCACGTACTCTACTATGGGTTTTCCTAACATTTCGTCTTTCATCTTCCCAATTACCTTCTTATTCTTCGCAGAGTAAAGGAAGTGCTCCTTCGGGTAACCGCTGGTGTCGTACTCGTCTATGTCGGGGAGGCAGTCTTTGTAAACGTCTTCCGTTTGCACTTCTAGAATTAGGGAGTCGGTGTCTGTGTACAGGAGGCGACAGCGGTCTCCGTACTTTGGCTTAAGCTTATCGTAGTAGAACTCGTACATAAGCAGCTTCGATAGATCCAGCACCGTAAAGCCTGTGTAAACGGGCTTGTTTAGTAAGAGGTTTACCCTTTTCATGTGAATCACGTAGAAGTTCAGCATTTCTACGTATCTAACGAAGCCTGGCTGTGACACGTATGCTTCTGCTTCCTCTTTGGTGCTGACTATTTTTACGCTTACGCGCTTGCGGATGTTCTCCATTGTCTTTCCGAACACGCTGTTGTTCATCAGTTTGAAGAGGTTTTTCTCGAAGTCATTTTTCGCTGCGGTACGCTTTTGCGTGTTAAAGTCAATGTAGGGGCGCATCCAGGGTTCCTGCGTGAATTTTAGGACTCTGTGGATCTTCTCTACGCGCATTCCGTGTCGCACGTAGAACTGCAGGTTGCGGTAATGTACCACATACTTCTTCTTATCCATCAGGTTCATAGTTAGTTTCCTGTACGGTTTGTAACCAGGGCACATTTGCTTTTGCAGCGGACTTAGCTGCTTAAATGGTATCTCTATCGCTTCTGGTGCTAAGGGGAACTCATTGTGTTCGTCGTGCAGGCGCTCTGGGTACTCCAGATCCACTTCTAAGACGTAACCCTTGTCTTCCTCCTTTCCTACCTGCATGTAGAAGTCTATCGGCTTCACTGGATCCCATTCGAAGTCTCTCACAGGTAGGTACTGTGACATTGCCCAACCATAAAGGTTATTCGCATCCAGGTAGTAAATGTATGTGGTTGGTTTCTCTGGGTCGTGCTCTACTAAGGGGTTGTTTGCGCGGGCGTAACGTCGGCTGGGTCCGCATACGCCGCCACGAATACCGTCTTCCATAAACCGATACATGTCGTACTCCGTTAGGAGATCCAACTGCGCATTTGTCTTCTTTAACAAAGCACTCCAGCTGAGCCCAGGAGCCGTGTAGAAATTAGCGGGATCCAATCCGTAATATTCTATAGCCATCTTTCTGAAGCTTTGGAAAACATCTGCAAGCAGCACTACGTCAGACCTTAGGTAGATGTCGTGGTAGTCACCCATGTTCTCACAGGAGTACTTTTCCCACACGTCTAACGCATGCTGGTACTCCTCATCCTTTATACCAGACTCGTTTAGGGTGCTGTAGAAGCGATCTTTGGGTGGTAGGGGTTCTTTGAATCGATCCCAGGAGTCCATGTATTCGTATGGGTAGACTCCTTTCCTTTCCGCGCCGTATTGACTGGAAATGGGAAAGTTGGTGTTATACTTTACGAGGTTTGCTAAGGAGTCCGCCATGAACTGCTGCGAATCTAAGAACTTTAGCTTACCCACAGTTACGGACATGTAGCGCTCTTTGTTGTTGGGTATGCATTTGACGTCGGAGCCGTCTGTTCCTTGTAGTAGCAAATGGGAGTCGTAACCGCGGAGGTTGTGAAAGAACACCGGAATCTCCATGTCTGGATTTACTTTGAAGTTTATATTGCATTTCCAATGAGCCGCTCCTCTGTATTTACCCGTGATGTGGCAGTGATCTCTAACCTTATCCACATAGAAATCCTCAACAAATTCTTTGTGGCAGTGAATGCAATGCGTGGAGGGCTTTCCCGGCTTCTCACCCTTCTTAGCATACTTCCCGCATTTAAAATGAGCTTCTCCTAGATACTTTCCATCTTCATCCCACGCTTTCTTGGCTCGTCTTCCAAACTGAAGAAGCGTATGTTGGCAAATGTGGCATTTTTTTGCCTTGTTAAAAGCCTCCTGGTTCTCTTTGGTAAATTCCATCTTCTTTGGACGTCTTAATTGTTCTCTAATCTCCCCCTCCTCTTCTCGCAATGCTTCTAGAAACTCATTAGCTGCGTTCTTACCTCGGTAAATCACAGGAGGGTTTGCTTTACCGTCTGATCTGACTACTATGTAACCAAAGGAGCAGATCTCGTGTAATCCTACCTTATTCGTGGCACCACGTTTCTGCTCTTCCTTAGTTATCAACGCTTCGAAGTCTGCATATATCACGTAAGGCACTTGCATCTGCTTTTGATGGTCTGCGTATGAAAGCTCTTTGTTGGTGGGCATCTGGATCCGTTGCGCCACTTCTTCGACTCCGCGGCAGATCTCATCGTGTTTCTTTAGGGTATTTAAGGATGTAAATGACAGCAAGCAGCAGTCGCAGAAGTACTTTTTACCTTTGTGCTTAGTATGTCTGTAGAATAGTCTGCTAATGTGTTTAACCCATGAGTAGTGTCCGCCGTGGTAGAATAAATGTACGCGCTCTCCTTTACTTTTTGACAGAACTAACGGTACTATCGTCTGCTCTCTGACTCCGTAAACGTTAATTGCTAGATCGTTTATTTCCTCAAATATGGGGATGTCTATCAACTGCATGGGAAATTCCACACCATCCCACTCTAAATCATCTGTGGGATACTTACTTGTCCTACAGGGATCCTTCTCTGCTGGATACAGTGCAGACCTGATTGCCCACATAAAGCATCGATTGTCTTCATTCTTCACGTTTACAATAGCCTTCTTCCTTTCTACCCACGTTGGTAGCGGTACGTAACTCCCCCCTCGTATGGGTACGTACCTGACTATACTTATCTCTATTCCTTCAACCTCCTCTACTGTCCAACCCGATCCTTCTTTCGTGTAGTTAGACAGCGACTCCATTATTGCTTCTAAGGCTTCACTGAGTGACCTATCCAGATTCGTGGATTCTAATATCACTAACGACTTTGATCGCAACATTGCTGTCGTCATTACCTCGTCTTTTGACAAACTTACTTCTACCATTATGCTCGCTTTCAGGGCTCCTAATTCTTCTATACCTTTTCGGAGAGTCCTTTTAACCTTCCTTTCTGACTGACGCCAAAACTGTCTAACGTCAATCTCACCGTTACCGGGTATTGACACCGTGCTGAAGTTGCTTTGGGATTCCATCTATATAATAGGAAATATTTTATACCTAATACCAAGCACTTTTTAGGTCGTCGTAGTCGTACTCACAGTCCTGACAATGCCAAAACAATTTAACCTTAGTCTCAAACTTCTTACCACATCCACAATCATAACTGCTCATACACTTCGTCTTCATTTTCAAATGCTTTTTCAAATCCGCTTCTTTCTTAAAAGTTCTCTTACATTCTTCGCACTCCATATATAGACTAACATATTTGCGCTGTTGCCCCCAACCACACTTGGAGTGGGTTGTTTCCGTAGGTGGATTTTTGACGCAGGTCTTACCCCGTGTTGAGATTGCGCTGGAACCCCCATTCCCTATACTACTGTGGGAGCATTCGCCTCTCACCAATGCAACCCGGGTTTGAGTCCCTCTGAGCTGTGTGTTGTATGTGAGTAGAGTTGTTAGTTGGTTCTCTCCTGTGCTTTGAGGGTTTTCCAGGTTCTCCGGCTTTCCTCCCTCAGCAAAAATCAACTCCTAAATTACAATTGGAATTAGTGGATGAATAGCTACGCCATAGAAATTCCACTGTTAAATCCCATTTCTTCCTTCCTTCCTTCCTTCCTTCCTTCCTTCCTTCCTTCCTTCCTTCCTTCCTTCCTTCCTTCCTTCCTTCCTTCCTTCCTTCCTTCCTTCCTTCCTTCCTTCCTTCCTTCGTGATGGCAATGGCAATGGTGACAATGAAAATGTTTAGACATGATTTATCAATTATTGTCACTGAAGAGTCCCTAATATGAAATAGGAATTAAGAAATGACAGTGTTGTTGATGATTCATTGTTTTGGAAATGGGAACAAGGACCATATAAATAAGCAAATTTTTGGCAAGGGTGATAATGATCATCATCTCTTGAAAGGATAGTTATATTCTTTCAATCTTTCATTTCTCTCTTTCTTTTTCCCCATTTTTTTTTTACAATATTTTTTTACAACATTTATAATTTTTACTTGAAAACAATACAATTTTTTTTTTTCTTTACAGAGGGTCGGCTAATTTACAATGCTACTAATTTTTTAATTAATTCATTTAAACTATATTTTAGATATCACTATTTCATCCATTTGATATTCCAATCAACTTACAAAATCACCCTAATCTTTTCATATTTTTTTTAATGCACTAACAATTTCGACCTTTTTTTAGCTACTTCATATTCTAACTTTTCATAATATCTTAAACTTGTTTGAAAATCATTTAACACTGGAATTTTTTGCTTGCTTCTACACTGATACACAACATATTTCCAAAAAATTGACCAAAACATCTTCACTATTTCCTAATAGAATATTTTCAAAATTTAAGACAGGAAGCTTTTTCCCCATTTCATTTCTTTATACTCAACTCTTTCTTCATATCATGATACCTCATGATCACTATATCCCAACTAAGTAGAGCTGAAACTCACTCTTTCATGCTATCTATTGTTCTTTCCCTTTCTGACCTCTACTCAACTCAATCCCAGCTGAAGAGAGCTGAGGCTGACTCAAAGAAAGCCACTGAAAAGCTCAATAAACTCACAATCCTATACAGCAGGTTCGGTCGAGTACAACAGGTATCTTTACTGTTTTCTTACTTTAATATGTTAGTGTCAGCATGTCTGGAAACTGTGGATGATGTTGATAAGGTCTTTGACTTGCACACCATGTTATGATTGTAGTAACCATTCTTGGCTACATCTTAGTTGCTGTTTACATATGACTACTGGGCTGCCTTGTTGAGTTGAGTTTACTGGATCTTTCTCTTTATTTGACGGGTTTTGTAGTTTTCCTCCAACCAATTCTATCTGTGAGTTGGCCTTTACTTACTTAGATCAGCTCTGAGGTTGTTTCAGGGTTTGATCTGTGAGTTAGCCATGCCCTGACTTAGATCAGCTCTGAGGTTGTTTCAGGGTTTGATCTGTGAGTTAGCCATGCCCTGACTTAGATCAGCTCTGAGGTTGTTTCAGGGTTTGATCTGTGAGTTAGCCATGCCCTGACTTAGATCAGCCCAGAGGTTGTTTAAGGGTTCAATCTTTGAGTTAGCCATGCATTGACTTGGATAAGCCCAGAGGTTGTTTAAGGGTTCAATCTGTGAGTTAGCTGTGGCCCCACTTTGATCAACCAGATCAAATGATGCTCCGAATGTGGAAAATTGAGTTAGAATGAACTGGCAATCGATAGTTTATAGATAAAACTAGATTTAAAAAACATGATTTCCTTACAGGTTTTGTTAGGTTACCCCCCCTCCCTCCCCCCTCCCCAGGAAACAAAATAATATGGCAATGTGAAAGTGTTGACTCGGGCTCATACCTATTCCTCCCCACAAAGTTTTACCCATCCCTAATTTTTTTTTAAAGAAAGTATTTAATACAAGTGCATTTACTTCTTTTAGCTTGGACAAGCAAAACGTGAGCAAGCTGAACAACAACGTGCCTTAGAAGAGCTTAAAACTCAAGCAAGTCGACGTTCTTTAGAGATCGAGGAGGAATTGAGGACTCGCCAGGTTGAGATGCAGCAGAGTGCTGTAGTGCAGGATAGGTCAGAAGAGGACCGCTTAACTGAAGCTGAAAAGAACCAAAGAATGAAGGATCAGTTGTCTGTGAGTATACAACGAACTCCTCTATTCTCTCCTATTCTTTAAGTCTTTTTCACAAAGTTTTCTGGTTTTTGGTCTTCAAAACTCGACACTTTTTTGGTGCATTTTAATATAAACCAAGGGCGGATCCAAGGGGAGGGTCGGGTGGGTCGCAACCCCCTTGTCATTCCTGAGGTCAAATGGGCTTCCTGTGGTAGAAATGTGACTGGGATTCCTTTGCCCAAAAAAATTTACCCCTGAGACCCCCCCTTCAAAAAACCCTGGATCCGCCCTTGTAAACCTCTTTACCTTAGGCGTAATGTTTTCCCTTTTCAGACCACGTGTCATTCCCTATAGAGTATGATTTCTTTGTTTAAAAGGTTGCACATGACAAGATACTTGCATATGAATTCAACTTAAACAAAAGATATTATTCTCAAGCCAATGACACGTGGTCTAAAATAAGAAAACATTACACCCAAGGTAAAGAGGTATATTCGAAGACACATATTGAGTATGAATGCGACTCAAAGATCTCATTATTTTGATAGTCAGGGGCGACCTCAGCTAATTCACGAAGTGTACTTTTATATTTTATCAATGGAGGCCCTATAAATCTAAAATTCTAATAAAATGAAATAAAAATCCAAAAATGTTATTCCCAAGAGAATGATGGAGAAAGACTCATATCAGAAGCTGTTTAATTTTCAACATATGTTAACTAATTGCTTCACAGAGTTTGTCTGCCGAACTCAATCTTGCCAAGCATGGCCAGAAGGAAACAACCATGGACATTCTTCATGCTGAGAATGTCAGGCAGGGAAGAGACAAGTACAAGACCCTGAAACAAATCAGGCAGGGCAACACCAAGAGCAGAATTGATGAGTTTGAAAGCTTGTAAATCTCTGCCTTTAGACTACTTATCTTGGTAAGAAATTATACTTGTATTTGACTTCCCTTAAAAGGGAGCATTTATGTATTTGGTGTTCTGATGTTGAGGAAAAAACTGGGTGGAGTCTACATGACGGTGCATTGTGGGACATATTTCCAAGATGGCGTCTATTTCCTCACCTAAAACAGTCCCACAATGCAATGCAATGTCGACTCGACCCAGTCCTTTTTCTCAACCTCGGAATGGCTAATACAAGCTTCCTGCACCCCCACTTTTCCTCTTGATTAACAATTCTTCCTTTTTTTCCTTACAGAATAAAAACCGACTCCTTGTGCCGCCGACATATAAATAAACTAAAGCGTTATTCTATTCTACTTTCCTAGCAAAACTATATACCTTTTCAAACCTGCACAATGTGAGCACACACTCAAAAGCCTATAGAAAGAAAAGCCCTTATCTACGCAATGAAAAATGTGGGTCTGTTTTAGTATAACATGGTGCATGTATGGCAAGTTTTTACCAATGGTTTAGTTATAAGCCTTTGACTGACCAGCATCATGTCATATTTTTCCTAATGGCATATTTTTATACTACACTAATGTCTCTGTATTCTACTGATGAATGCGTATACCTTGCGAAGAATTCTCATCCCCCCTGAAACTTGTAATAATTTTTCTATTTCACTATTTTTTTGATATTCTTATGAATTGAAGCAATTTGTACTAATTGCATTAGAAGGTGAAATACTGACTAAAAAATCAAAATTCATGGTTACAGTCAAAATTCGTGCTTACTCGTGAGGCATATATTAATTCGCCCTAACCTACCTACTAACCTTTTACCCCTATCGTTTGGGTAGGGTATCTAGATGTCAATCCTTTCTGAAAAACCAGAATGGGTTCTAACAATTAGAAGTAGCTTTTTCATTCATTTATACTTGGCCTTAAAGCACACAACTAGCTAAAATAATTTTAAATCTTCATGCATAAACATTCCTATTACATAAAACCTAAAAAATTGTCTTTTGCTTTGTGGGCATGCGCATTAGCACTCATTTTTTCATGACGTATAACATGTGATAATGAGCATGCGCAGTAGCTACCAAGAAGTAACGGTCTGCGCAAGCATGAAGTTGTAGTAGTAATTCATTAATTTAATTAATAAATAATTGTAATGGACGTGCATGATTGTTTGGTAGAGTACTATATAATATAAAACGTATTCAATAAAACCCAGGATGCTATCCGTTTGAAAATTCGGATTTCCAAAACGACGGCTCTGGTCACTGAGCATTCGTTCCTCGTGGTCAGCGTCGAGGAACACGGAGAAGAGAAGAACTCCTGGTTACTGTGCGGATACTCCAACCGGGACCACTTTGATAAACTAGTATCAAAAACCAATCAAATTGCGACATTTAGTTCAATATTTTTAACCAGCCAATCAGATAGCACATCTATATAATAAGAGCTTGAAAACGCAATAACCTGATTGGCTAACGCGTAGTTTACTGTTATCTGATTGGACGGTTTTATTGAAGTGTTCGCGGTTAGTGTGT
Organism: Actinia tenebrosa; assembly: GCF_029948245.1. Lineage (NCBI taxonomy): Eukaryota > Metazoa > Cnidaria > Anthozoa > Actiniaria > Actiniidae > Actinia > Actinia tenebrosa. The sequence goes on from NW_028292578.1 coordinate 12,213,908, forward strand.
CTGCACAGTAAAAGTATTGCTAGCTAATATAATATTCATCAAGGACAAGTAACATTTTTGTAGTTGTGGTCACTGATTTGTATTTTCTAAATAAATTTTAACCAACTATAAACAATTTACTTAGTTACGTTCATATTTTACGTCGGTCCTCATTCTCAGCACCCAACCGAGTAGCAACTGGAAACGAGGAAGATTTAACAGTACAGATAGTTGACGGCGCAAGATCAGCGATGTGGTCGCGTTATTGTTTGTTTACTAAAACGTTACAAAACATGAAAAACTCTCTAAGTGAAGCAATAAAATCGTCTAAATTTTACGTAATTTTCGCGGCCGGTTTTTGTAAAACGTGAGCAAAAATTAACACGAATTGGAATGGTGGGCATTATCCTATAACAGCACGTTATCCATTAATGAGTGCACTGCGTCTTGTTAGAAGTTTTCTGGTCAAAATGTCGAGCCATATCGATCGATAAGCAGAAAAAAAATCCTTCAACTGAACATTTCAAGTTTATCGAATTCCTGAAACAATCTTTGGGCTGATCTAATATTATTTTACTTAAAGTCAGGGCACCGCTAACTCGCAGATTGAACCCTGAAACAACCTCTGGCCTGATCCCAGTCATCTCAACCTCTGGGCTGATCTTTGTAACGAAGCGAGACGAACGGTAAGCTTGCAATGTCAGAGACGTGAATAATTGTCCAAGGTGTCTTATCATTGCAAGCTCACCGTTTGTCTCGCTTGGAAGCAAAAGCACGGCGCAGGGAACTGTGAAGGGGACTATTGTGATTGGACAAATAAATCAAACACAATGGGAAGACATTTCAATGTTATCTGTACCGTGTTCGTGCTATTAGCCATTCCGAGGTCGAGGAAAAGTTTGAGTAGAGTTGGGATGATTGCAGTGCATTGTGGGGCTGATTAGGGCACATTTTCAAGATGGCGTCTATTTTTCCCCTTGTCCTAAAAAAGGTCCCACAATACACTTCGATGCCAACTCGACCCAGTATTTTGAATGGCTATTCAAAGCCCGATTAGTGCTAATCCTGGGTTAACTCTTAATAAGACCTATAGAGTTAATCCTGGATTAGCGCTAATCCAGCTTGGAACAACCCGGCCCTGGTTCCTATACGCTTCCCCCTCATATGAAACCCTATATGCCATTGTTAGCCAGTGTCTTGTTATATTTATACGCAAAGAGTACAGTTTTCTTAACCACTGATAACAGTCCTCACAAAGTCCTCATAGTACACTTGTCCCTGATTATCTTCGAAACCAACCAACAAAGCGTCGACCTCTTCGTCGTTAAGCTTGTCTCCGAGGCTCGAGAGAACGTGGCGCAGCTCGGCTGCGCTGATCAGCCCGTTACAACTGCGGTCAAACACTCGAAAACATTCGAGAAAATAATCTTCGTCTTCACCTAGAAACAAGAAAAAAATCGTTGAAAATTGATGCCAAAAATATATGATAGTCGAGCCAGAGTAAACCTTATCAAAAACTATATAATGTTGGGTGAATAAGATCGTTTTGAGTTCACATCCATCAGGTTCATATTATAATTTACCTTCAAAAGTTCTAATAATAACCAGAGAAAAAATACTCAATACGTAAATTAATTTTTGACTAATTTAAAAGAATTTAATTTATGTTTAAACTTGGAATTCGTTTGTACATAGAAAAACTGTTAAAAAATATTTTTGGAAAATGTTTTTGACTCCTATATCAGTCCCGTAATATAAATAGCTTTATACCTTGCGAAAAGCCACTAATGATTTTGCTAGGAAGGAACCCCCGTGTCAGCCCTAGTTAGTTCTCACTTAGTCCTTATAAATTATTTATTTTAACAGGTAAAACGTCTAGCGTATCTTTTGGAAAAACATTGCTGCGAGACAGCGTATATTATCATTACACTGAAAAATATTTACTCCATAGAACCTTTAAAAGATTGCCCGTTGCTGAAATAACGATAATGCTTGGATTTGAACTTTTAGCAAAAATATCAGAGAGTCAATTAAGAACGTCTGTAGCTAGTTTTTGCATTCTTTAACATCTCTAAGAACTGTTTTCTTTGTTAGTCAAAATACAACGCTGGTACAAACAGTTAGTTCAACACGACACGTGTTGATCGGCAAGACCCTAAAACAAACACAGTCTAAAATATTGCATAGAAAAAATATTTTTCTCAGTGTACGAAATTAATTCGTACTGATTTCCATATCAAAACAAAAAAGCTTTCGTTTCCTCAATTATTTTAAGAAGATAAATGTATACAGAAAAACCACCAGTAGAATTAACTGGATTGAAAAGTCTGCCATCTTTTTCTGACTATATCTGAGAAAAACCACCATAAATATATTGAAAATTACTTTGAAATTGATTTGGAATTGTATTGTGGTTTCTCCCACATGAATGCGACAAGCACTAATTCAAAATTTCACCATTTTTTCTGACAGTTTTTTTCCTTTTTTGACCACATCGGGCTTTAACTTAATTTACCTCGTCTTTCCTTCCTGTGTTTGTCCCTCAAGCTCTGAAACATAGGGTAAAATTCCTCAAAGCTGACTCTCTTTCCCCCAGTAGGATCAATCTCTTTAATCATTTTTTTGATTTCATATTCTGTTGGGTTGATACCAAGAGCTCTTAAAACTTCGCCGATCTGGCTGCAGTCAATTTTATTGTCCCCACATCGGTCGTATAGAAGAAACGATTCCTCCACGTTTTGGTCCTCACGATTCATCCTTCGATCCTTCTCGGCGAAAAACGACACGAAATTCCCTTGGAAATGTCTTCTACCGTTAAAGAATATATGCTCTATATTTTGAAGTAGAAGTTGTGGTATCAGGAAAATAATAATAAGCCTTTACTATAGTACGCCTGTGCGAATGAATAATGAACAAAAAGATGCCTATAATCAGCCAGGTGTTATGGAAATGTATGCTAATTTATTCATTTTCTTAAACTGCTTTAAAAGCATCCTCTGGAGTGCGTCATTAACTAAAAGCTTGCCATTGATGAGCTTAAGATGAATAGCTTGAAGTATATTTAAAATACCATACATATAATTCATATTTTTTTGTCTTTTTTCCTGGTAAAAAACGATTGAAATTCTCGCATGCGGCGCGAAACGTACTACATCACTCCAATGGCTTCCGTATTCGAGCCTTGTGATTGGATAATTTGATTTTTCGTGCGTATTGATTGGTTCATAATGTTTTCCTGATGACGGACCATTAGAGAAGAGTCACTGAAAACTTCAAGGTTAATAAAGAAGCCCCACCCTCCTACCAACCACAGGTAGCCCGCACTATGAATATTTAAAGTATTGAACTTTCAAATAATATCTATAAATTCTAGATCTCTCAACACCAGGATGCCGTTTATTCTTAACATTCTACAAATTCGTTGAAATTGAATTTCATTTTTATACAAAGTTGAGGAAGTATAATTTTCCAAATTTAAAAAAAACAAAAAAACAAATAAAATATTTGTATAAATAATACAAAGCATGCATCATTACCAATAATTAAATATTTAATAGAATGTAACCAACTGCAGTTTTATAATTTAACATATATTTAACACTGAATATGTCATAAATACCTCGGCAAAGTATCATGCGTGCATATAAAATTCGGTCTGCAATAATATTGTGTCATGTATTTATGGGTTAAAGTAATGAGCAAAGATCTTTTCTATATTTTTTATTTTTTCTAAAAATTTCCTATTCGTTAAGAAATGGCACCCTTTAACTGTTGTTGGGATAAATGTTTATTTCCAGCAGGGGCTAAAAGGAAATATTACGACCTTTGTGCCCTGACCACACTCGTATGTAGAGCTAGTTCAGAACTGGACCCACTTTTATCTGCACGTGCGGTAAAAAAAAGAGAAGATCTGGATTGGGACGCAATCATTTCTTTAGAAACAGAGGTCAGAGGATCATTGCACGCGCAAAACAATAAACACCATTGAGAAAAGTGGGTTCAGTTCTGCAGTAATGTAGAGCGTAATTGAGCCTCAAAAGATCTCTACCAGAAAATATATGTTGACATCAAAGTGGGTGTGTCTGTCACAACAAGTTTAACAAGTCTACAAGGGTGTGGTTGCAGGGGGTCTTAGACAGGACTTAGGAACAAAACCTTGGTTTTTTGATGCAGGCGAGTAAGCCCATACCCAGCCCCGCCCATCTCTACACTTCATATCAGCATAAATCCAGTCCCCCTTATAAACCGTCATTTCATCTGCTTCTCTACCTAAATGTGTGTCTGTGCAAACAAGCTCTTGTCCATAGAGGAGTAAATCATTGCTACTTCTTCGAGATTGATTATAACTTCTACCAAGTGATTGCGACAGTTGATAAGCATCAGGATTCCCTGGCACAGAATGTCTTTGATCTAATCTTGACATGGACGAGAACGGTTTAAATCTTACATTTGGATTTGGCTGCTTTAAGTTATGATTTTCGTCAGTTATGAGTAAGGTGCTTGCAGTACTAACTCTTGGATTATTTGGCGTTGTCATGTTATAATCACACTGGGAAACTAAAGTAAAGACATTTTCCCTTTTATCAAGAGCATTTGAAGAACTTGGGTGGCTCATTTTCCTGTCAGGAGTATTTCTAACTACTGGGGCAAAGGACGGCAAAGCTGGTACATGATTTGAATAGGGCGAATTCTGTTCAAATCTTGACAAGGATGTGGAGGACTGATCTGCAGATATAACTGGAGTGTGAGATGAACTTCTGCTACTGTTGGTTCCACTGGAGCTATAATTATCCATCCTTCTAGTGCTGGACAGTGGTATAGCGCAAGTGTTGGCTGGGAGGGGTGTCTGGTCAGTTCTTGAGAATGAGGTACAGGATGAGGCAGCGATCACTGTTGAGTGAGGCGACATTTTGCTACTAGAGTAGATATTGGGATTAGACCTTGAAAGTTGACCTAGAAATGAAAAACAAAATTTTTTTTCATTGCTTCATAGTTTAAATCACTCTTCATCGTAATGATGTCTGCAATGACCCTGCTCAGACCCTCCCCACCCCTTGGAAATTCCAATCCCCCCTCTGTGGGGGAGGTATGGATATTTTCTGGAACTACACAATACACCCTCCTCAGACCCTCCCCACATCCTTGAAAATTCCAAATCCCCTCTGTGGGGGAGGTATGGATATTTTCTGGAGCTACACAATATACACTCCACAGACCCTCCCCACTCCTTGGAAATTCCAATCTCCCTCTGTGGGGGAGGTATGGATGTTTTCTAATATTACTGCAAAGTTGAAATTCTCATTAGGTCAGGGGCAAGGTCACAACAACGGTCCAAAATAGGGACCTGATTTTATGGATTAAGGTGGTGGGTACCGGTACATACCCCCTCCCCCCTCAGAGACCTCTTCAAATGCTCGACACTGGGGGTCTGTAGTGGCAAATTATATGCACAAATATGTTTTTTAGCATACATGCTAAAGACAGACAGTCCATTCATTTCTGCGATTTGGCTTTTAGTTTTGGAGATACAGTATTTGGGGACAAAATCTAAGATTTCACTTCCAGAGGTGGTGGGTACCAGGTAACACCACCCCTCCCCCCTAAATCAGGTCCCGTGAGATGACAATTGTTTTGCCCTCGTCCCTTACTTCCTATAAATCATCGATCATAATGAGGTCTTAGTTCAAAAACAGGGTGCTAACTAAACACACTATTGTAATAATAAAATACATGAGTGGCCCACACATTGGGTCATTACAGATAACATTTACTTCACAACATGCAGCAAAAGCACCTTCTTTATAGCTATAGATAAATATGTAAACAAAATCCAAACAAATGAATTGATAGAATATTATCTCTAGATTCCAAAAGCTATGAATAGCTAAGCCTTAAGCTTCAGACTTACGCAAAGACATTCCGAAAGATATTTTTAAAACTAAGTGCTTTTTGATAGTTGCCTGATTGAGTGTTGATAGATATAAGGTCATTGGTAATATCATGGCTGTAGCTCTATTGGTATGCAGAAAAGACAACAGACGATAGATAAAGAGGGAAATTAGCAAATATTATTTTCAAAATCACACCAAATGGCATCAAAAATAATAATTGCAGCTTGCAATTAAATGGATTCCCCAAGATGTTTATCGCTAGTATTTTGTGCACTGGACAAAATCATTTTTAATAGAAGATAGAGTTCCTTTGGGATTCCAATTATCATAATAATGTACAGAGGTGATTAAGTACGAGATAAAACAATCAGACACACAAGACGCGTATTCAATATATTTATACATACCTCTGCTCGTAAGAGATCTACTTGGTTCTGTTTGCTCGATTTTTGTAACGAAATCTTTAGGAATAAAACCCTCTTTACCGCTCTTCTTTTTAACCCAGTACCAATCTTGATCCTCTTTGTTGAGTACTTGCACAACTTCTCCTTTTCTGACCGACACATCGTCTTCTTCGGTAGCTTCAAAGTCGAATTTTACAATAAAGTCTCCGTGATTTTCTTTGGCGAACTCTGCAGGTTCGAAGCTTGATTGTGTTACCATAGCTTCAAGTAGCGGTGATTTTAAAAAGTCTTTACTCCCAGATGAAACTGTTTTTTGCTTTTCTTTTCTTTTTTCGTACTCTTCCTCGGTTACGCAATAAGTAAATGGTATAAAACCCTCTTTATTATCAAGTTTTAAGATATAAATCCAGTCTGTTTCCTGATATAAAGCCCTCACATGCTCTCCGCGTTTCACGAGCACTTCATCTTCAACACATGGAATAAAATCATGTAAAACTACCATTTTTCGCGGCTCAAACTCTATCTCTTCTTCTTCGTTGTCTTTTCCTAATGCAACCAAGGAATCCACGCTATTGCTGCCGGTTATACGGCTTTTTGGGGCTCCATTTTTTGTCGAGTTTTCACCATCGCGCCCTGTCAAAATATTAGTGCACACATGTAAACATTCTCTCTATGATAATTTCAAACAGATTATTATGAAAAAACCTACTTTTCCTTCTTCGTCGTGGGATACGAACTGGACAAAGAAACGCCATTGTGTGTTATCAATCCTTATGTTTTACGCCAGGAAATTGAAAATACCTGGGTTATTTAGAAATCGGAAGAAAAGATAAGCTTTCTCTGTTCATACTTGCTTCTTGGTGACTGAGGTACTCATGCAGAGGTCAGAGATTAACCATGGGGGGTAGGGCTTGGGTTTTTGTTACACTTATGGGAGGGGAGGGTTAAGCGTCATTTCATTCATAATCGACTTTTATTGATTTATCATACATAATTTTCCATTAGATAACTTAAAATATTTAGAAGATTAAATGAAAATATCTACTATTAACAATACTGGAAACGTATCAATAAATCAAATAAGAGAGAGTTAAAATTTGAGGAAAAAGAAAATGAAGAAGGAAAAAAAAAAAAAAAAAAAAAAACCAATATAAATGGTCCGAGCCAAAATACAGATCTCATCACTGAATATTTAGGTGATAAATATTTTTGATTACTCTTTCCTCGGCCTAGATATAGCTTGCAAAAACTTATTTCCATTACACCATTTCACATCCACTGAAAGACCTTTCTCATAATCGAAAAGGTCCTTTCACTGGATGTGAACTCCATTAGACCATGACTATTTCACATCCACTGAAAGGACCTCTTACATAATTGAAAAGGTCCTTTCACTGGATGTGAACTCCATTAGACCACGACTATTTCACATCCTGTGAAAGGACCTTTTTTCATAATCGAAAAAGCATATCAAGATTAGTAATTCTGGCAAATTCGAACATGATTGGATGAAAAAAACCAGAATTATCGCTTTCTAAAGTTTAAGAGCAAGTTTTTTATACACCAATGGAAATATGTCGACCAGTTTGAATATATGTCTATTTTTCTTGACTGACTAGAGACTGACTGAAACGCTTTTATGTTTTCACGTGAACACGAGGCTAGACAGTCGCTTGTCAGTGCAGAACAATAGTTATTCGAATTGTTCGCCATATTTCCGGTATCGGTGTATGAAGCTTACTTTGTTTTAAGGACTAAAAGCATCTGACGCGAAATCTAAGCTAAAAGAGAAATCTCCATAGCAACCTTTCTTACATTCTCAAAATAAACCTCGTTCTAAAAATAGCTGTTTTTAATAGGTTTTACGTATTATTGGGTTTTAAAATATTTTGACGGCTATAAATCTTAAAATGATCAGTAAGGGAAAAACAGGAACTCGATGAATACATAGATATAGTGCTTTAGATTCGATTATAACGTTGTTCACTAGTGATCGAACTGACCGCTATTTTCCTCATCGTTGTCGAAAGGTAGGAACGTCGTATATGATTCAACGCTTTATTCCTACCAATAAATGTATTTGGTAATCCACGTGTTTGTACCATACATGAAGTACCATCTGACTAAAGCCTCGCAATCAAGTTTTCAGATATCTTCGTGTGTTAATTCTTATGCCGACCGTAGGACGAAATATCAGTCCACAACCCACGTCTATCGGTTCACCTAGCGCAATAAGAAGTATAGTTGTATAACTGGACCCGCGTACCCAGACGTGCTTTCTAAAAGGTAAGGTCTGTGTTTTGCATTTAATTCTTATGAGAATCTAGACTCTTCCACAGTCTCTCGCTCGTCCGTTCCGTCTCCACGCTTAGAGACTGTAACGGTACAATGACCGAAAGGACTTATGGGTCCCGAAAACTTGGACCCAGCGTGCTTTGGGAACCAAAATACTCGTCCACAGTCTCTCTCGTTTTCGCCGCCATCTTGAAAATATTGAAACGAGAGAGACTGTGGACGAGTATTTTGGTTCCCAAAGCACGCTGGGTCCAAGTTTTCGGGACCCATAAGTCCTTTCGGTCATTGCACCGTTACAGTCTCTAAGCGTGGAGACGGAACGGACGAGCGAGAGACTGTGGAAGAGTCTAATGAGAATCTGTTTTGTTCACACCCCATTTGAACATAACATTGAATGAGGGATAGTTAGGAAATTGTTCTAGTTTACACTAAAACGAGGCAAGTACTGACTGACAAGAAATGGGTACTAATTCAAGTTTGCACCAACCTTGTACCCAGGCTCTCTTCTGTCAGACCACGTGATCTCTTTACTTCCGCCATTTTTGTTGAATGGCTAGAAATTGACGTTTGCCATCCAAAATGGCGCCGGGTAAATAGTCACGTGACCCTACGTCAATCGTTCACGAAGGGGGTTTCGGCGCTGCTGGAGAACACGTGTTGTTTTTCTAATCCTCTTCAAATTACATATACATGATCGAGTACCGGCGGCCGTGTTGGATGACAAAACAAAAAAATCTCTCTACTACTATTGGAAACTGCTATTTCCGCCTTAATGAATTCGAATGCCGGGTTCTCTTGTTGTTTCCCCGCGAGAACATTGACAGTGTTTATACACAAATTAATGATAAACGCAAGCGGCAGTTTATATTGATTTCACAATATTTTTTAACAACATTGCGTGTCTCTGTCCTGAAACTTGCTAACCAGCCAATTAGAGCGCGCGAGCGTTAAATTTTAATATTTTATAAAAGATTCAGTTGATATATTTAGCATCGTGTAATCTGCATCGTTAAGAAGCGTAATGAAAGCAACAAAAATATTGCCCGTTTTACTATTTTTACGGAATAGTTGAGGATATTGCCATATTGTCTCGTCTTTTTAATAAAGAAGCAAATTGTAGTAATACTAGTGGAAAGAATTATGAACGATATATCGAGCAACTGAATGAAATATTACTTCCTAAGTCAAGTATAAGTCATACTTATTATTTGAATCCAATGGTAGTGTAGGGCTCTTAGCCAGGAGGCCATTGAAAACGTGAGAGAAAAACCTTTAGAATCAAAAAAAAAGAAAGAAAAAAAGAAAGAGAGAGAGAAAAAGAAAGAAAGAAAGAAAAAAAAAAAAAGAAAGAGAGAGAGAAAGAAAGAAAGAAAAAAAAGAAAGAGAGAGAGAGAGAAAGAAAGAAAAAGAAAGAGAGGGCCTAAAAAAAAAGCCGAGAAAAAAAAGCCCGCAAAAACACAACAGCCGCGTTAGCGACGAAAAAGAAAAGAAATGCACGACCCCATCCCCTCCGCCACGCCCCCCCCCATCACCCTCAACGACGACCACGTCAACAGCCATTCAGAATTGATTTACGAAGAAAAAAAGGGAAAGAAATATGAGAGGAGAAAGAGAAAAGAAAAGAAAAGAACAGTGAATGAATGAAATGAATTATAGACTCGTGACAAGAGTGCGTTACTATAGTTAACAGATCAAAAAAGAATTCTCAAAAAAAATGGCGAAAAGCGAGTCTAAAAAACGCTAAACGACATGATCTAATCGTATCCAGACCAATCCTTATTTCTTTATCCCTTTCGAAGGATTACAGTGTAAAATTATTTTTAATTAAGAATTTCATCCGCTGAATTCGTTTAGGTATTTAGACGATATTTGCTCGCTCGTTTGTTCACTTTTATATATAGCCTATAGTGCTAATAATTTTTTGACGATTCAAATATAATTATTTAAGATTGGCCCTGGGCATTGATATCTCACGAGGAAAAAAACATAATTTTGCTTAGATATAAATATTCGTTTGTGCAATATAGGTAGACAAGCTAAGGGAAGAGTCACCAGCGGACCGGAGACTTCAAAATCTAGAGGGTTTTTATTTGCTAATTGTGTCGAGTGGGTCGTTCTTAGCTTTAGACGTCAAGAGTTCAGCTTCGACTAGTTTTACTCCTTTCATTGTTTTTGCGGAATCAAGAAAAAAGAGCAGTAACTGTCAAGCGAGAAAAAACGTTCGGGATAAAACAACCTTCGTCTTAGGGAATTCTGGTGGGATTTACAATATGTTAAGAAAATATACACATTCAGTAAGAAAATCCACTCTCTTTTCAGAATAATAACAACGAAAAAGCGCTGAAGTACGTGATGACTTGAAAGGTAAGGTTTCTATTTTAATTGTTCAGTTCTTTTCTTATATCTTTAATAACTATTCCCTCAAGAATTATCCAAGTATATATAAATACGAGTCAGTGGCATACGAAGTTTTTCTTCATGAAAGGATTGGAATTCAATTTAGGCAAAAATTTCTATAATTTTGGCAAAGATTCTTCATATTTTTGAATTGCTTTAAAAAGAATACATTAGCAGTGAGACAACGTAACTGGAGTACGTATATATTTCAATAAAATGTTAGCAAATCCAAAATTTTGAGAGCCTATAAGAACCCTTTTTCTCCTAAAAAAAGAAAAGCTAGATAAATGAATTTTATTCATATATAAAGAATAATTTTGAGAGCAATTTTCTTCGACTCGCCATAGAATGCATTTACGTCGTCAAATGACTTCAATGCTTTTACGCAAGACTAATTACTGAATACTAAATTATCTCATTTTACGATTTAATACACCACGCTGTGAATGACCAATTTCCCAGAACTAATCTGGAAAAAGTTTAAATGAATTAAACTACGATTTCTAATAAAAAAATATATATATATTTAAAGTATCAACTTTGCTAGCTACGACATCACGTCGCGGATCAGCAATTATTTTTGTTACAAAGAAATGCGGAAAATTGTTGGTGGGTAAATAGGATTTTTGTGTGTTAAAAATGTGAATATTAAATAATTATTTCTCACTGTTCTGAGCCGGGAATGTTTCTTGGAATTATTTTTTATGAAAACAGAAAAATATTTGTAAAACCAATTTGTATGGTCGTGTATAACTCATGTAAGCTCATAGCGGCTTAGCTTGTTAGTATTTAATATAAAATGTTACTTTACTAAAGTCACAAATGTTGAAATTAAACTAAAGACTTAAGCTAAATTATGATTAACATGTAGCTCTTTCCTTTCTCTTTCCTTTCCTTTCCTTTCCTTTCCTTTCCTTTCCTTTCCTTTCCTTTCCTTTCCTTTCCTTTCCTTTCCTTTCCTTTCCTTTTACGGTGGCCCACAGGGGACATGCAGCAAACAATAAAGTTGCTGCATTTTTATATAATTTACTGCAAATAAAAAAAAAGTTGCTGCAATTAAAAAAAAGTTGCTGCAATTAAAAAATAGTTGCTGCAATTAAAAAAAAGTTGCTGCAAATAAAAAAAAGTTGCTGCAAATAAAAAAATAGTTGCTGCAATTAAAAAATAGTTGCTGCAATTAAAAAAAAGTTGCTGCAAATAAAAAAGTTGCTGCAATTAAAAAATAGTTGCTGCAAATAAAAAAATAGTTGCTGCAAATAAAAATAGTTGCTGCAAATAAAAAAGTTGCTGCAAATAAAAAATTGTTGCTGCAAATAAAAAATCAAAATCGATGCGTGCGCATAGTGACCGAGGAAGACTGGTAATAAGTTCCGGTCTGTCTCAGTCGTCTGTCTTGCAAGTCCACCATGTTGATGATGTTGATTATAAATCTACAGTTATCTACAAAAGTTGACTCCTGAAATGGGTTTTTGTTCTACTTGTGGTACACTTTGTGTGAGAGAAGCAAAGTTTTGCCATAATTGTGGTGAGCAGGCAAGCGCCACTCTAGAAGATGGTCAGGAAGACAGTGAACTTGACATTATAACAGAGTATTTTCATCGTGGATATCCCTACAATGTAATTGTAGGCTTTTTGGAAAAACATCATGGTATACGAATGCATGTTAGAACGCTTAAAAGGAAGCTTAGACAATTAGACTTGAAGAGAAGAGAACCTAAGTATGATGAAGACATTGTTCGAGAAGTGATTAAGCGAGAAATTCAAGGATCTGGATCACTTGTTGGTTATCGCTACATTTGGCATGCCCTACGCTTAAGGTATCACATGAATGTCCCCCGCAATGTGGTTGCCAGTATGATGAAAGAAATTGATCCAGACGGTGTAAAGGAGAGAATTTCAAGGCGTTTGACCAGAAGAAATTATGTTTCTAGAGGACCGAACTTCTGCTGGCACATTGACGGTAATGCTTGATGTAGTTTTTTCCCTCCATTGTTTTCGTTTTCAGTATTTTATTAAAAACCTACTAACGGTCTATCACTAATCCATCCCTCTGATTGGCTGAGCTACTAGGGGTCTATTGAGCGAAAAAAGTGACAGTTTTGAAAACCAAAACGCAGAAAATAAATTATTCCACTCTTAGTTCAACATTTTTGTAACCGTTTATTGGACCCATTAGTAGGTTTTTACCCAAATAATCAGACCTCTCGCCCTCATGGCCTACAAGGCCGAATGAGCTATTGACTCATAGACCATTTGGGCTTTAGATATCCTTGTAGTTTGTCTATGCTAAATAAAAATATAAAATAAGACTTTGTCTATTGTCTAACTTCATAAAATAAAATAAGACAATGATTATCTATTTTCTAACTTCATAGGCTATGACAAGCTGAAGCCATATGGGTTCCCAATCCATGGCTGTATATGTGGATATAGCAGAAGAATAATTTGGCTGGAACTGGTAAAATCAAACAATAATCCAAAGATCATAGCTAGATTGTTCTTGGATGCTGTTCAAAATGCAAATGGATGTCCAAGACTTGTACGTTCAGATTGTGGCACTGAGAATGTTCTTGTTGCTGCTATGCAATCTTATTTTAGAGCCAATGGAAATGATGAATTTGCAGCTTCAAAAGCTCACCAGTATGGTTCTTCACCATCAAACCAGCGTATTGAAGGTTGGTGGTCTTTTTTTAGACGAAGCAACTCAAATTGGTGGATCAATTGTTTCAAAGACATGTGTGAATCTGGTATTCTTGAACTTGGAAATTCTTTCCACATGGAATGCCTTTGGTTTTGTTTTTCAAGAGTAATTCAAAAGGAGCTGGATGAAGTCGTTCAGCAGTGGAACAGTCATTATATCAGAAGGTCTCGTCATGATACAGTTGCAGGAGTACCAGACATCCTTTATTTCTTACCTGAAAATTCAGATGCTGTTGATTGCCTGATACCCATTTCAAAATCACAGATACAAGAGGTTGAGCCACAGTGTGAAATGGAAATGGAGGAAGATGTATATTATGAATATTTTGAATACATTATGGAAAGGAAAGGTTGGCATTATCCAAATACTGTATCAGAAGCTTTTAACCTCTATCAGTGTCTCAATCAATTACAGGCTGATGTTTAACTTCTTAGAGTTATGGGACTGAACAGCATAACTTGTTAATCAATTCAATATACTTTATTAACTTTCATACAACTGGTACCTAGTTAACTAGAATAATGACATTTATATGGTATCTGTTATAGTATATCTTCTTCCTCTGGTAATCAAAATATGTTGATGGAAGATTCCCATGCTTAAAATGTTTCACTCTTTATTTTCCATTATAACTGTATTATGTGAAATACATTTCTTTATTATGTATCTGATCATGGGATCAAGAAACAGTTGGAGCAAAATTGGAATAACTTGTAAGAAAAAAGTTATATTTGAAAATGATAAAAAAATCTTTTCAATGTGAAATAATACCTAAGCAACAATCCTATAAACTAATAACATTTCAAAATTGTATTTCAATATTGTATTTAAATCTTATAATAATCTAAAGCAATTATCCAAAATTAAACAAACAATGGGTTAGTTCCAGAAATTATCCATAGTTACCTCCCCCCTCCAGAGGAATTTGGAATTTCCTAGGGGTCAGGGGGAGGTTAGAAAAATTAAAAAATTTCAGAGTTTGTACGGAATTTCCAGAAGGGGGGGGGGGGTGTCTTAAGGAATCCCCCGTATATGGATAATTTCTGGAACTGCACAAAAGTGATAATAAATACATTTATTAACTCCAATTTAAAAACCCTTCATATCATTAAATTCAACGTTTTTAAAGAAACATATCTAATAGCCATGGTCCATTTTACAGTTCCTCTCGGTTACTCCAGGCTTGAGACCCTTTTAAACTCCCGCAGGCTGCAGTCAAAAACTAAAGAATATATTACACTCTATTGAGGCTGGAGTAACTGAGAGGAACTGTAAAATGGACAACATGAACATTAAACCTAAAAGCAAACTTCCCTCACCAACATTAATGTGCATATTCTAAACTTGTGACAGCACTAATGATTATTGGATTTATAACAATCCAAACCCATGACTTTCTTTAATTGAAGAGTAGATCATCTCTTCCATAATTTTGGGACTATTTATGTGTACCGGCAACTTTATGGTGATATCACATGTTGAAGCAGTTGGCCGACAACAACATCCAGGCAAGCAACCATGAACAAATTCTACTTGGAACTTCTTTGGAAATCCAAGTGGGGGGATGTCATAACTTCCAGTCAGCCACTTGATGATATCCCTCAACTCCAAATCACCAATTTCTAAAATGTGAATAACATATTATTATTAAAATACATGATATAGTATAAAACATAGTACTGTATAACTGGATTCAGGCTTGTAATTGTTTTTTCATTTCTCCGGACTTTGAAATCAAGGAGGGCATCTCTGAAACTAGTAAAGACTGTTTAGACAGTATCAGTTGCTGTATTTAATGCAAGCTACATCTAGGAAGACAAATTTCTGCAGCTGATGTAAATATACTGTAAAAAACATCTGCACTTTTTACATAAACTTGTAGGCTGAATCTTGCTGTATGGGAACTTTTCTAATTCAGAGACTAAAATATCAATATGCAAACCTGCATCAATTTTCTCTATGGTGTCACAAAAGAACTTGAAGGTGTCAATCTCTGGATCCTTTTTGATTTGGGATGCACTGTATTTTACATCAAGCTGGTCCAAAAATTCATCAGCTGTAATAGCGAAAGCAGTATTGCTTTCAAATACTGGTTGCCAAACATCAGGGTGGCTTTTAATGCACTTTAATAACCCACATACTTGTAGGCCATTTTGGATTTGAAGAAGTGCAGGCAACTGTTCTGTTAATTGGTCTTTCATGCATATTGATCTGTTGAACATGAAGGCAGTATGTTATACATATAGGCTCAGAACATAGGTTCATGTGAATTCAATGATTCCCATTTTTTGCCACCCTCTAACGTTGATTTGTTTAAGTTTTATATTATTATAAACTTCAATCTAAGTAAAATAATGTGTGTGAATTTCATAATGATCCAACGACGAAAAGTTAGTTAAAAATCCATCCGAATATTGTGGTGTTTGGTTACTGGTGGGAAATAAATAAAAAATAAATAAAAGTTCTTTTTGGGTGACTTTGTTTTCAAACCACACTACTTGAGCTCTATTTGTTATCTCTCGAGAACAAAAGACTTATGTATATATATTTTTAAATATTGTTTTTCCTTCCAGTAACTTAAAAGTTGCAGAATTTTTTTAGGAGGAACTTACTGTACAATTTCTTTTACAGAAAACAATGTTTCCTTCTGTGGGATTCCAGTGTAGCCTATTTCTTCAAGAACATCTAGGACACCCTCACTCGTCAAAAGTTCCCTTACTTCCTCATCACTTGATGCATTGACCAACTGCAAAATTTTTCATATATTTCTATAAATTTTCCCAGGCATTAATTTATTCAATAGAGAACATAGACTGCTGAATAAAATACTTTAAACTTACACTATCAGCAACGGTCTTCAGTTGATGCTGCTTGTTCTTATCTGTTGAAAGTGGTTTTCCAACCAGATAACTGACAACTTGTGCAGCCATAAAATTTGGACCTGGACCTCCCTGTAAGATGGACATTGCCATTATTTCACCACAAAGTTGAAAGTCTCCATTACTCAGTGCTACAGAAGAGCTAACTGGAAAACCATTCTTGAAAAACTTGAGCTGCATGATGGCCATCAATTCTGTGAAATAAATTTTGTTTGCAAAAAAAAAATAAAACTTGAATATATAAAACATGTGCAGTCACTGTAAGTATCTATTATCTAGTATGCTTTATCAATTGATTATATTCAAGTAAACCTAGTTTGTTTACCAATTATTATTGTCTTTTTTAACTTCTTTTACTTTTGAGATGATTAATTTATAACTACCATGAAATGAAAAAACAAAAAAAATTAAAACCATTTGCTATTATTTTTATTATAATAATGATTTCTCTAATTATATCCCAAATATTCAATAAACCAGTTTTAATTATTTTAGCTGTAAAGCCAGTATGCTATAGAGGCAAGCTGGTTTAATTAATCTTATCAAAATGCAAGAGTAGTAAATACAAGAAGCAAATGCAAAAATATAGCTTTATGTTCATTCACTCAGGTAGCTGGTTTGGGGGGGGGTGGGTACAGTTCTTGAGCTTCTTGTCTAACTAATGTATGCATGATTTCAGCTTCAATTGTCTTGAATAGGGTCTATAATCCCAGCAAGGATCTTAATTTTTAATTTTCACTTTTTTTGTATAGATAGGGTAATAAATTTTGACTTTTGTGAAAATGAAAAAGTCCATTAGCAGGACTACCACTAACTCAGTTGAAAGTTGACCCCAGGAGTTCAATTTCTCATTGAGGCTTAGATGCCGTCAATGTTTTACCTATCTGTCATAAAAAGGGTATGGATTTCCAAGATATGGCTGCCTCAATAGATAGGATCAGGGTTTTGGACTCCAGCAGGACAAACCTATAAGAATCTTGTCCAATTACTCCCTGGCATACACAATTTATAATTATAATAGTATGAAACTTGAGACATCAATGGTTCATGTTCACAGGATTCCACTGCACATATGTAAGTTTAGTATTTAAAGTCATTTCAGTTACCTGTAAAAAGCTCTCTCTTTGGACCACCATCATCAATACATGGCTCCCCCACAAACACCACTTTTAGATTGGAGTTGGGTTGAATTTTACTATGCCTTGCAGCCTTAAAGTCATTCCATATGAACTTTCTCCTTAAAGTGACTCTTGTGTATTCTGTCACTGATCCAGACACCAATTGTGCTATTTGCTCTTTCAACAATATTTTATTCTCAAAAGGATCTTTTGCCAGGTTGGTCATCGCTTTGTCTTCTACAGCATTTGTGGAAATTAGGTCAAATGGCTGCTCACTTTCTATAAGCCAGGATGAACAGGTATCTGCATGTTCTTCAATCTGGCTAACAGAAAAATTCAAACAGCAAATTGGACACTGTGCTTCTTTTTCTTTTGAAGAATACGGATGATCAAGAAGCACAACTGGTGCTTTTGAAGAAGACGGTCGATCAAGAACCACAACTGGTGCTTTTGAAGAAGACGGTCGATCAAGAACCACAACTGGTGCTGACATCCAATCTGCATGTTGATCTTGATCAAGCAAAGCAGATTTTTGTTGTTTCGGTGATTCTTCGACCTCTTGTTCAGATTTCGTGTTCTCGGTAACTTTTTCTTGTGGGTCACCCTGGTATGATTCATCCGAATCAGATTCGAAGTCGAAGGTGCTGCAAAGGCTTTCCAAGTAATCGGAATTTGTGCACAAATAAAATGTTATCCGCGAATAAGGCTTGTCAATTTCTTCTTTGTACCTTCTTAGGGTGAACGCCTCTTCACTTCCTGGCAATTTAGTCACCACCGATTTATCACCATACAGAATCTTGTAGGTTGCCTTATTGCTACTTTTGATCACATCGTTATTGAACCGGCTATGTTTTTCAACTGCCTTTTGTAGCAGCTCCTCCGAGGTTATTCCCTGACGTACCGTGAGAGGGAGAGTAAGACCTCTCTTGGTCGCCAAAGCTCCAGCTTTTGTTGCCATGATCCCAACGTTAATTTTTACCTCGGTATCGTCGTCAAGCTTAGGCTTTTTGCCCTTCTTTGTGAAGTGGCTTGATCTGTCTTCTCGTTTTCTTGACTGAAACTGTTTAAATGTCAACGATTTTTCAGTCTTGACACCACTTCCACTTGGTCTTGAGCTGGCTGAGCCAAGCTGGGCTTTAGCTGGTTGAGGATAAGCGGCAGCCTCTACAGCATTTAGTTTCTTTCCACACTTATGGCAAAATAGTGCGTTAGGAGCACTGGATTGGCCACACGACGAACAGAACATTTTAAAATTTACTATGATCTTCGGATCGACAACAACGTGTCAGGCGTGCAAAAAAATGACAGCGATAGACCGGAAGCTGGTACTTATTACCAGTCTTCCTCGGTCACTATGCGCACGCATCGATTTTGATTTTTTATTTGCAGCAACAATTTTTTATTTGCAGCAACTTTTTTATTTGCAGCAACTATTTTTATTTGCAGCAACTATTTTTATTTGCAGCAACTATTTTTTTATTTGCAGCAACTATTTTTTAATTGCAGCAACTTTTTTATTTGCAGCAACTTTTTTTTATTTGCAGCAACAATTTTTTATTTGCAGCAACTTTTTTATTTGCAGCAACTTTTTTTTTATTTGCAGCAACTTTTTTTTAATTGCAGCAACTTTTTTTTATTTGCAGCAACTTTTTTTTATTTGCAGCAACTTTTTTTTTATTTGCAGTAAATTATATAAAAATGCAGCAACTTTATTGTTTGTTGCATGTCCCCTGTGGGCCACCGTATCCTTTTCCTTCCTTTCCATTTCTTTCCTTTCCTTATCCATTTCGGCAACGAAAAGAGATATCAAAGAAAAGTAAAGTAAAGGCAATACTTATTCATTTGATAAGGGCTTTGAAAATCATGAAATGATCCTGTAGGGTACGTTGATAGGCACTTAAACGTAAGCCTAAAGGTGATGACAAGTCGAAACATTTCGAAATCGCGCTATAAATCTGCTTAAAATCCAAACAAGTCGTAAAGTTCATCTTAAGAAAAATCGAGGAAATTAATGACACTTCGAACGATGTGACAAAATTGTTCCTGAGCCGCACAAATAACCAATGGTCTTATTGGTATCTCGATCTCCTGGTGATCAATGACGTCAGACCTTCGTCTCGATCCATCTTGTACAAAATTTATGTCGAGTGGTTTTAGTTTGATAACGGACGCTCTGTTTGCTTTTATGTTCTCCGTGGAGTTTTTGATTGAAGTTTATTTTTCGCTGCTGGGAAAGGGATTTTTGAAGTCTCTTAGTTTAGGTTTTGATGGATGGTTAATCTAAGTGTCATGGAGGAAAAGAAGAGAAGAAAGGAAAGGAAAGGAAGGGAAAGGATAGGAAAGGAAAGGAAAGGAAAGGAAAGGAAAGGAAAGGAAAGGAAAGGAAAGGAAAGGAAAGGAAAGGAAAGGAAAGGAAAGGAAAGGAAAGGAAAGGAAAGGAAAGGAAAGGAAAGGAAAAGTTATTAATAAAAAGAAACGGATAGAATAAGAATTAACGATATTTTAATTCATTGTCTTTATCAAAACTTATACACGTGAATCAGTCAAATTCCCACAACACATGATTGTTTACAATTAATGTTTCTCAGCTTATTAATATATATATCTCTAAAAACGACCCACGCGGCTAATATGATTCAAGCTATCTCTGCACCGTCCTTCAAGCGCTTACTCGTTAGTCATTATTGTTACAATATTAGCTTACGCAGTTGTAATTAGATACTTAGAGAAGTGATTGTTTGATTAAAGACGCATAACTATTTCCCCACCAACACGAACACGTCTTGAAACATGGTGTCAGAAATAAATTGGAAATAACGCTTCCAAAGTAGCTGAAAAAACCGTCAAGTTCCTACTGCCGAGGCATTGAAGAAGTAATATGTCAAGTAAGGAGGAAGCTTCGACCAGCAGCGGTCCACGAGGACCAATATTCACGTCGCATTTTCCGGTACCAACGCCGATGAATACCAAAGGAGATCAAGTAAACAATTGGGACTTCTTTAAACAACAGTGG
Organism: Actinia tenebrosa; assembly: GCF_029948245.1. Lineage (NCBI taxonomy): Eukaryota > Metazoa > Cnidaria > Anthozoa > Actiniaria > Actiniidae > Actinia > Actinia tenebrosa. Next base: position 12,234,585 of record NW_028292578.1, read on the forward strand.
GAGGACTACGAAGTCGCAACCGGACTGTACCAGCAAGACCCAAAGATACGACTAGCAACGTTTCGCTCTGTAATGGGGAAGGAATGTCTGCAAATATTCCTTAATCTCAAGTTGAGTGACGAAGAAAAGAACGACGTAAACACATGCTTAAACGCGCTAGAAGCCTACTTCAAACCAAAGCGCAACGTGGTGTACGAACGATATCTGTTCAACAGCTGTACTCAAGGCCCAGAAGAAACCGTAGATGGCTACGTAAATCGCCTTAGAAAATGCGCTTCATCATGTCAGTTTGGTCCGTTAACGGAAGAGCTTATCAGGGATCGACTCGTTCTTGGTATACGAGAACACGCAACAAAACTACGTCTTTTAAAAGAGGACAGTCTAGATCTCAACAAAGCCCTCAACATTTGCCGCTCAAGTGAATTAGCTAGCAGTCAGTTAAAAGCCATGAGTCTAGTGGATAAGACAAATAACGAAGAAATCAATGAAATACGAGAACGGAAGCCTAAATCTCCAAGCAAGCCAAGTGACAAGTACAACAACAGACGTTCCCACAGAACGCCAAGCGAGGACAGTAAACGAACTACAAGTCGACGAACGAGCAGTTACAAGTGCTACCGCTGTGGTGGTTCTCAGAAACACAAGTTAGAAGACTGCCCCGCCTATGGCCGTGAATGCAAAACGTGCAAGAAACAAAACCATTTCGCGTCTGTGTGTAAATCGAGGTCAAGCAATGTCAAAGCGATGACAGCTGAATCAGGAGAATCAGAAGAAGGAGAATACTCATCCGACGAATTCACGTTGAAGATTGAAGAAGTTGGTTCGGTGAAAACGAACGGCAAGCAGCTTTTTGCAAAGCTTGAGTTTATGAACACCAATTCCAGTTATAAAACGGATTTGGACTGCCAACTAGACACAGGAGCGACCTGTAACGTAATCAGCCACAAGGATGTAGCAATCATCAACCAAGACGGTAATCCGACGCTCAAGCAAAGCAATGTCAAACTACGATTGTTTGATGGATCAGTCATGGAAACATTAGGTGAAGTGACACTTAAGGTCAACGAAAAACATTGCTTCAAATTTCAGGTTGTCAACGGAAACCACAAACCAATTTTATCAGCCGAGACATGCCAACAATTAGATCTAATCAAGTTAAACATCGATCATCAAGTCCACGCGGTTCAAGAAACCGGAACTCTGCCCCTAACTAAAGAAAGTATCTTAAAAGATTTTCGAGACGTCTTCGAAGGATTGGGAAACATTGGTAACGCTACAATCGCAGTTGACCCAGATGTCACGCCAGTTCAACACGCGCCTAGAAGAATCGCAGTTACGCTTCGCCAGGAAGTCAAAACAAAGTTAGCTGAACTCGAGAAAAGGAAAATCATCGTCAAAGAGACAGAACCCACCGAATGGATCAGCAGCATGGTCGTTGTAGCCAAACCTGGAAAGATACGAATCTGTTTGGATCCCAAAGATCTAAACAAAGCGATCAAACGACCCAAATACCAAATGCCTACGATGGATGAGATGCTACCCAGACTCGGCAAGGCCAAAGTCTTCACAACGTTAGACGCAAAGGATGGGTTCTACCAAATCGGTTTGGACGAAGCTAGCAGTAAGCTTACAACCTTTTGGACCCCATTTGGCCGTTACAGATATCTACGCATGCCCTTTGGCGTCAGCTCAGCCCCAGAGGAATTCGAAAGCACCCTACACGAGCGACTGGGAGACCTAGAAGGCGTGGAAGTGCTCCGCGACGATATGTTAGTGGTCGGTTACGGTGACACATTAGCAGAAGCCAACAAAAACCATGACGAAAATCTGCTACGTCTGCTCAAGAGAGCAAGACAGATCAACTTAAAGCTGAACAGCAAGAAGCTCATCATGCGGAGAAAAGAAGTGAAGTTCATGGGACACATCTTGTCATCCACCGGACTCAAGCCAGATCCAGATAAGGTCAAAGCAGTGACCGAAATGCCAAAGCCTACCAACAAGCAAGAGACACTCAGCCTACTAGGCTTTGTAAATTATCTCTCCAAGTTTCTCCCTCGACTATCAGAAGTCGCACTGCCTCTTCGTGAACTAACCACAAAGAATGCAAGATTTGTGTGGTCACGCCAGCACGACAAAGCCTTCTCAGAAGTTAAACAACTCGTGATTGCGCATCCAGTACTCAAGTACTATGACATGAGCGAAGAAGTCACTATCCAATGTGATGCTAGTGAGAAAGGCCTCGGAGCAACCTTGCTTCAAAACGGCCAACCAGTAGCGTTTGCATCCCGAACTCTCACACCAGTTGAGCAACGCTACGCACAAATCGAAAAAGAATGTCTTGCAATCGTCTTCGCTTGTGCAAAGTTCAGCCAGTACATCACACGGAGAGAGCTGATAACAGTAGAATCAGACCACAAACCTTTGCAAGCGATCTTCAAGAAATCCTTGTTAGCAGCACCCAGCAGGTTACAGAGGATGATATTACGCCTACAGCGATACAACCTGAACGTAACTTACAAGCCAGGACAACAAATGTACGTGGCAGATCACCTCTCACGAGCCTTCCTCGCAGACCAAGGAGAACCTGGAGACGAGTTCCAAGTGTTTGCGCTAGAACTAGAAGGAATCAACCCCCTCGACAATGTAAAGGTCACAAGTGAAAGGTTAGCGCAACTACAAAAAGCCACAGAGCAAGACCCTACAATGCAGTCACTTAAGAATACTATACTAATAGTATGGCCTGACGTACGTGACAAAGTACCAGTAGCTATCAGAGACTACTGGCATTTCCGAGAGGAACTGACACTCCACAACGGCATCTTATTCAAGAATCAACGCATCATCATACCTCGAGCCCTCAGATCTGAAGTAGTCGCGAGGTTACACTCAAGTCATCAAGGAATCGAGGCGTGTGCAAGGAAAGCACGAGATCGCGTTTACTGGCCAGCAATGAACCACGACATCGAAAATGCAGTAAAGGCTTGTCATGTGTGCTCAGAATATCAACCAAGTAACCCCAGCATGCCAATGCAGTCGCACGAAATACCCGACAGACCTTGGAGCAGACTAGGCACAGATCTTTTCACGCTGCAGAACAGAGACTATATAGTCTTGGTAGATTACTACTCAGACTACATAGAAATAAGTCCTCTGAAAGATACAACCTCAGCATCCATTACCAAGTTTCTGAAGGAACAGTTCAGTCGACATGGGATACCCGATGTGCTGGTATCCGACAACGGGCCTCAATACGTCAGCAACGAGTTTGCTGAATTCGCAAGAGACTGGGAGTTCAAACATGTCACCTCATCGCCATACCACCCAAAGTCAAATGGAAAGGCGGAATCAGCAGTGAAAGTAGCCAAGAGCCTGCTCAAGAAAGCCATGCAAGGCCGTAAAGATCCGTGGTTAGCCTTGCTAGATTATCGGAATACCCCCACTCAAGGAATGCAGAGCAGCCCAGTACAGCGCTTGATGTCTAGGAGAACAAAGACACTAGTCCCCATAGCAACTAACCTTCTGTATCCCAAAGTAGCGGAAGGTGTGACAACCAAAATCCACCTTAAGCGCCAGAAAGCCAAAAGTCACTACGACAGACATGTAAAGGTCCTACCAGACCTAGAAATAGGCCAAGAGGTAAGAGTAGCGCCAAACCAGAGAGGCAAGCCCTGGGAAGTAGGGAACTGTAAAGAGAAACTCTCAGACAGGTCATACCTAGTTGAGTCGAACGGAGAGTTACTTCGCCGAAACAGACAGCTTTTAAAGCCCGTCGACGAAGCACCGAAAGAACCAGCTAGTGACACACAAGCATCACCAGAGGCAGACAGTGCAAGGACACCTCAAGTTCTACCTGCGTCAGAACCCGCGGTCAATCCACCTGTACTGCGAAGAAGTCAGAGAGTGGTTAAGAAACCTGATCGGTTTACTTGACTACCGAACATTTATAGGACATTGATTTTGTTACAGTTGAACTTTAATATCCATATAATCATTTCGTAGTTTAGTCAGCCATTTTGTTTGGTCATTTATTTTTTAAATCTTTAAAATCTTTCTATATCATCCCAGCCATGTATTTCAAACATTATAAAAGGGGAGATGTTACAATATTAGCTTACGCAGTTGTAATTAGATACTTAGAGAAGTGATTGTTTGATTAAAGACGCATAACTATTTCCCCACCAACACGAACACGTCTTGAAACAATTATTATGACAAATTTTTGTCTTCCTTTGAGACCACTAATACCTGTTCTTGGGTGACGAAATGCCGCTGCTCCAGCTGTAGGGCTTAGCCATTCATTTATTAGTTACCAGTTTGATGTTTATATATATATATATATATATATATATATATATATATATATATATATATATATATAAGAAATCTGTGAATCAATTTTCCGTAAAATAGTGCTCAATACATCGATAGAAGTAGAGCAGAATATTTGTTTGAGAAGAAAAAGTCAAGACAACATTTTTCCCGACAAGCCTGTTTCGTGAATTGCTTCACTCTTCAGGGGATTTAATGATAAGAATATTCGTTACTATCATTTATATAGAAAAAGTATACATAATTAATTAGTGGATGTAGTTTAGCTGTTGCGTAATAATGCTTTGTTTCTGTGGCGGCATGAAGATACAAGTTCGTTGCGCTTATTTAATGATGAGAGTTCCGGTCGATAAATTATTAGAAACTTTTCTTTAAGACAAAGGTTACATCTTTTGCTGGAGCTGTTGTAGGCGGAGCTTGAAGATAGGACGCGCCATAAAATGGAGTAGCTGATATTACCGTTCTTGAGAGTCCAGATGTATTTGCTGAGTTCAGTCGAGTTTTTATGTTGTTCGTGGCGGAATGAGGCGGTGTGGTTTCTGTATCGTGTTTTGAAGTCGTTTTCTGTGAGTCCTATGTATGTTGCGGTAGTGTTGTTGTCCTTTCTTGTGACGGTGGCTTGGTATACAACTGATGATTGGAGGCAGTTGCCATTAAGCGGGCAATTGTTCTTTTGTCGGCAGCTGCATGTTTTCTTGTCCTTTGTGTTGTTTGCGGTGTCGTTGTCGTCTCTCGGTGGATGTAAAATGCGCTTGTTATGATTGTCAATGATTTGTTTGGCATTGTTCATGCAGCTGTAACTGATCTTGATGGTGTTACGATTAAAGACTTTCCTAAGATTATGGCCTCTAGGAAAGTGTTTATCAACTAGGCCAAGGAATCTCTGTCCGATATTGGTGCTGACATTTTTGCTAAATGGGGGGTTGTACCAGAGTATGCCGTTTCGTTGTCTGTTTTTGCGTTTTGTGGTCGCGGTTGGCTCGTAGTTTAGGATGTACTGGTATCCGCTTTCGTCAAGTGCTTTTTGATATGGAGGGGCAGCTTGGTCGAAGGATGCTTTGTCGGATGAAAGGGATGACAGTCGTCTGTTGATGCCGGCAGGTATGTTGTTGGTAGTGATTGGTGGATGGTTGCTCTCACGGTGGACGTACTGCAGTGTAGTGTTAGGCTTTATGTAGGGCTGGTAGGTATTTTGGTTTAGGTTGAAAGTAGCATCTAGGAAGTTGATGATCTGCTTGTTGGATTCGATGGTGATGCGTAGTCCGTTGTTGTTGAAGATTCGGCAAATGTCTTTCTTGATATTTTCAGTTTCTCTCTTAATGGCAACTGCCTCCAATCATCAGTTGTATACCAAGCCACCGTCACAAGAAAGGACAACAACACTACCGCAACATACATAGGACTCACAGAAAACGACTTCAAAACACGATACAGAAACCACACCGCCTCATTCCGCCACGAACAACATAAAAACTCGACTGAACTCAGCAAATACATCTGGACTCTCAAGAACGGTAATATCAGCTACTCCATTTTATGGCGCGTCCTATCTTCAAGCTCCGCCTACAACAGCTCCAGCAAAAGATGTAACCTTTGTCTTAAAGAAAAGTTTCTAATAATTTATCGACCGGAACTCTCATCATTAAATAAGCGCAACGAACTTGTATCTTCATGCCGCCACAGAAACAAAGCATTATTACGCAACAGCTAAACTACATCCACTAATTAATTATGTATACTTTTTCTATATAAATGATAGTAACGAATATTCTTATCATTAAATCCCCTGAAGAGTGAAGCAATTCACGAAACAGGCTTGTCGGGGAAAATGTTGTCTTGACTTTTTCTTCTCAAACAAATATTCTGCTCTACTTCTATCGATGTATTGAGCACTGTTTTACGGAAAATTGATTCACAGATTTCTTATATATATATATATATATTTTTTATTTTTATTTTTTATTTTTTTAGTTGGAGACTATCCTATAGGTGGAATGTCACCTGTCTAGTTCTCCGCAACAGTTTAATTGTTGAAAGTTTAATAAAAAATAAAAAATAAATTAATGAGGATATCCAATTTTGCAGATGTTGATTAAAAACAAAGATAATTACCTCTCTTTATTTTTTGAAAAGGTTTATAAACAACATGCAGTTTTTAAGGATAAAAACGGAGTAATCCAGTACTGCTCGAAAACAGGATTTTCATTGCTCCCTTAGGTACAGTACCGCTTTTGTAAGGTTAGGTTTAGTGCTATTGTTTGGATGACCAATCTATTGTTTTTCAATCCAATCATGTAACTCGTTCCGAGCGGTACGGGCTGGCTCTAAAAACGAACCAAGGTATCAAGACTATATTGTACAACGATCATAAATCTCGCTTTCTGATTTGTCGAGACAGTACAGAGCAAAAGCAAGCACGTTTTCTGATTTCTTTATTAATCACGTGGTTTCTAATAATAACTGATAATAATAATGTTAATAATAATGATGATGATGATGATCAGTGATGATAATATTATTATTTACAATCAAATCATATAAAGCGTGCTCCCCTAGATTGCATTGTTTAGTTCATTATAATTGCATTTTTCAATCCATTCTTCGTTTTCAATCTCCCTTTAGCGCATTAAAAAAATATATCTAAGTCTCGACCTCATTGGCGCGCGGTTTGAGACAGCAGGGGAAAAAAAGAGATGTAATATCAAAACAGAACAAAATAAGCCAATCAACTCCTCTTATCAGAATTTACGTTATGTGTTTGTATATATACAAAATAGATAATTTGATAAATCTAAATAATATGTAAACACAGTTGTTAATCATATATATACTAAAGCAGATAAATGAAAAGACGGTGTCTGTAATAACCACAGGGCACTATAAGTAAAAACAGACAGCCCGTTCTATGTTATTAAGGAAAGATGTCACAAAGTATAATGTTTATTATTGATATGATATTTTTGCACTAATTAAGTATCAAATAAGCAGAGTAAGAAAATTAAATGAATAAATAAATAAATAATAATAATAATAAGTTATGAGGATATTCAATGATTAATATTTATTTAAGATAATCTGGATTATTGCTTTTTTAATAAGGTCCTGGAGAGAGCCTTAGTATTTTCATCAAGAGAATTCCAGATTTTTACTCCTTGAAATCGAATATTAAAGATTGCATAATTTGTTCTTGTTTTTGGTAAGGAATAGCTTGACTTTGAAGATAATCTAGTATTATATTTATGAATGTCTTTAATTTTAGTGAAGAAAATTTATTGAAAACAGGTGGCAAGATAGAATGATGATACTTATACATAAAGACTGATATATAGAGAAATGTGATATCATTTAGTTTGATGATTTCTAATCTTTTAAATAGGGGACTGGATTTTTCCATCAAAACTAGAGAATGTTATAACCCGCATTACTTTCTTTTGTAATTTGAATAACGGATCAAGAGTTGTGGGGTATTCCAATCGTGCCGGGACCAACTCGGATAAACTGCCATAAATGTTTGTTTCGGCTTGTGGAAGTTTGAATTTAATTTTGATTTAATAGCGCAGCGCACTGATTCTCAAAATAGCTTAAAGATTCGGACAAACATTGCATTCTGTTTAACCGCTACGAGGATTATGCGAACCGATTTTATTATTTTTACTTAAAGTTACAATAATAACCCATGTAAACTAAGATCAACTGCGATAGGCTGTGAAAATTATCTGCTGAAAGTAAACTTGTAAGTTTGTTTGTCCGAATTTCGCCTTTGTCTTCGTTTATATGACGTCACGGTTGCGATGCGCTATTAAATGACGTAAAATCTAATAATAAACTAAATAATGCAGTCTATAGGGGGCATGCTTTGGCTGTAAAATGGCTTAAACTAAACTGTTAAGATTGCACGCAAGTTTTGTTAATCATGACTATTGCGATCAACAAACAGCAAGGCGTCCATTTTTTTTCCACACGCTTTTGTGGGATGTTTGATCATAAAGTGCTTATACAGCTGAGAGGTTTTAGTTTGATTTAACAAAACCACTAGTTAAAGATTTAGAACAAAGTGTGTTTACCATTTCATTCCTTCATTAATTCATTCTTTCTCATTCCATTTTCATTAAACATTCATCTCTTTCTATATTTCCAATCGTTTAATTGCCTAACCTGTAATTCACTCGTTAACAGTTCTAATATCGTGATGTTTTTACTGAAAGCTCTTTGTAAAAATTAACGGGAATCAAACGACGGGAATTAAGCAACTAAGAGAAGCTTCTAAGAAAGACCAGCTAAGCGACTTACTGTCATACTCTAGCTTGAACCCTTTGTGAAATGATAAAAAACCTGCTGCACTTACAGGCTTACGAAAAAGGTAAAATATTTCAAAGGAATATTTCTTAATTCACAAAGGATCTTTAACCATTTGTCCAGATTTAAGCGCAGTGGTTGTTGAAATTCTTGATAGCCAAATTTCTGATAGAAAACCGAACTAAAATTGCTACTTTCGGGTCTTTAACTTTCCCTAAAGTAGACAATTAAGGTCAAAATTTTGGGATTCTTTGAAAGTCTTGAAAATCTACTGACTGAAAACAGCTCACTCAAAGATATCGCTAATGCGTTTTAATCTATTTGAAATATCTTTAGAAATCATATTAACACAAGTACTGCTTTAGTTTGATGACAGTTTAGTACTGAGAGTTTATTAAAGAACTACGGCATTTAAAAAGATTTAAGAATTTGTTTAAAGTATTAACCGGCGTAAGAATAGGAAAAATACAGACTTAAATTCCTTTTCACTTTAGCTTTTTCAGTACGAAATAGGCACGAAACACATCGGTACTACATTGTGTGTCATATTACATTCAGTCAAAGATGTTGCTGAAGGATAGGATGGTTTTTTTTTTTTTTTTTACGGCTTCAGCATGTGGCATGTCTCGCAACCGGCATCAATTGCCTCAACATTGCGCGCATTCTTTCACCGTGTGTTTCGCTTAATCTTTGAAGCATTATTTCCTTGACGTGCAAAACTTTGGATCCCGGGGGAGGGGGGGGGGGTACTCCCATATATGGACTATACAGGGATGATCCGCTGAACAGGGTATGGTTTCTCGAGCTTCTTGTCATAAACAGGGTATGCAATTTCACTCAAGGTCCAAGTTCTTCCTGAGTTTGTTGTCATATTCAGGGTTTCTACTTTCATATTGACCGGAACTGGTTATTAGGGTCGTAAAGAAAAAACGATACGCGAGATGACATGATAATTGAAACAGGAACTCAGTGCAATTAATTGTATCTTTTGTCATAAACAGGGTCTACAAATTTGAGCTTTTTTGTCATAAACAGGGTACTCCTTTCAAAATCCCAGCGGAACACCCCTACCCAAATTCTGGCGGAGTACCCCCCACCTTGAAGCTTTTTTTTTTTTTTTTGTTATTATTGCTAAACGCACGAGCAGAAAACCCTATAGATTTTTAAAACGCATTTATTAATTCCATCAGAATTGATTAGTAGCTAGTACATGACGCCTTTCGCTTCGGAAATTCTAATTTTCATTTAATATTTTCGTGTTGAGGTGATTAAAATCCGTAACTGAAAAATATAGGCTAAGTAAACTCTTAGCGTGTTGTTCGCTCTAAAATAGCGGGTGGTGTGTGACTTCAACACGTTTTTGAAGACGATTTTCGAGTTTTAAGTGTGCGCTTGAAAATAAGAGTCAAAAGATTCTTTTAAGAGATAGAATTATTTACTTAACACCATTACTGTGGTTTTCATTGCGCCACTCTTATTTGTATTCTGAAATTTCGTATCTCTATTTTTGACGCCCACTCAAATGTGTTTACAAAGTTTTTTTAAAACAACTTTTTTTATTTACTATAAACATCACGTATTCTCAGAACAGAACAGGGAAAAAAGAAAATCGGCGGGAAGAAAAAGAGAAGGGAAGAATGCAAAAGGAGGAACGAGAGCAGGTCCAACGATAAATATCTTTTAGCTATTCCTGCTTCAAAAACATCAACTTTTGGCAGTAGATCCTTTTCTATATGCGCTCCCAAGATGTGGAACGGAATCCCGCTGAACATAAAGATATCAGCATCTGACACTTTCATGACATTTTCAAGAACAAACTTAAGACATTTTTATTTCATTCTTTGGCTACGTCCCCCCCCCCCCCCCCCCCCCACTCTTTTTCACGTTTTTATAGCTTAATATTGACAATGTATTTTGCAAGAACGTTGTCATAAGATATTAGAACATTAGTAATTTAGTGAGAAAGGTATACATTAAAAGACAAAAGAAAAAGTTCAGCTTCAGTGATCTTCTTTTGTTTTTTAATACAATTCCTATCCCACTAAATCACTAATGTTCTAATGTTCTAATGTTCTATGACAACGTTCTTGCAAGTAGGTGTATATATTTTTTCTTCCATTTGTAAAAAGCACTGAGAGTTTTAAATGCGTTGTATTAAGAAATAGAGCATTATTATCATTATTATTATTATTACTATTATTATTATTATCCGATTGTTATAATAATATTTTATAATTAAAATTTTTAATAAAATAATCCTACAATGAAAAATATATCTATCCATAATAATAATAATATAAAAGAAAAAAGAAAAAGAAAAACCATAATAAAATATACTATAATAAAAATATATCTACTAATATATAACCATAAAATCTATTTAGTAAAAATTAATCCTAATAATATATGTTAAAAAAATAGTAATAATATGTAGTAATAGTAATGTTATAATAATAATAATAATAATAATAATAATTATTATTATTATTATTATATATAAATAGATTCAAAAATGATGATTTCGACGGATTGTCAACATTACTGCATGGGGCAGTGTCAAGGTTTTGTAACACAGGACCCCAAAAAACCTATCAACCAAGGCCTTACCTTTAAAGGGCTTTTATCTCTCTTTTCTATCCTCGCATTTCAGCGCGAACAAACACTTATGATAACTGCAACAACACTTAATAAATTCTCAGGAATAATAACACGGAAGTTGTTCAGTTTCGCCCCAAGGCTGTTGTCAACTGCTTTTCGTATTGTTTCTGAATCATTGATCACCTCTTGAAAGTCGGCATGTCTTCAATCAAAACATATTACAATTCCAAAATTAAAATCTTTAAAGAAAGAGAAAAATTAAAGAAGAATTAAAGCACTCAAGTCTAGTGAACTCAAAGGATGGCTAAAAGTGTGTGCTGAGAGTAAAATAGTTTTCTGTTGTTTAGAAAGATGGAAAGCCATTTGGAGTCACGGATGTTAGCGTCAGGCGCAGAATCAAACATTCAATTCGACTTCTATATAAGTTCTTATTTGATAATACAAGCTGGAAACATCTCCTTCAGTGTTGCTTGTATTCTCTGTTTCTCAAAAGCAGTTAATTAATTGTCACTATTTTCACAAGCGTGATTTTCAGCATGGCATGGATCGGTGTTATATTATACATTGAGTAAGTAGACGAATTGAATATGAAGCACGCTAAGAAATCTTTGTGATTTACTTCTAAGTTTCTAATTCAACTTCCTTTCCATTTCATATAGAGATTGCCTTAAACTTTCCGCGCCTTCCTTTCATTTTTTAATCTGGCTGTCTCTTCTCTGGCTCTGTCTTCTCTGGCTCTGTCTTCTCTGGCTCTGTCTTCTCTGGCTCTGTCTTCTCTGGCTCTGTCTTCTCTGGCTCTGTCTTCTCTGGCTCTGTCTTCTCTGGCTCTGTCTTCTCTGGCTCTGTCTTCTCTGGCTCTGTCTTCTCTGGCTCTGTCTTCTCTGGCTCTGTCTTCTCTGGCTCTGTCTTCTCTGTCCCTGTCTTCTCTGGCTCTGTCTTCTCTGGCTCTGTCTTCTCTGGCTCTGTCTTCTCTGGCTCTGCCTTCTCTGGCTCTCTCTTTTCTCTCTCTCTCTTTCTTCTCTCTCTCGTCTCATAGTCGTCTCTATCTTTATTTTTTATTTTTTTCAAAGTCACCTCTAGCCTTTTTGATTCCTTGTCTGATCGTCTTCTTCTTCTTTTTATCGTTCTTGCCTTCTTTCTCATCCTATCCGGATATTGTTCTTGTTTCTGTTTATCTACTGAGTCTTGTTTCTCTTCTCATTCTTGTTCGCTTGTTCTTCTTGTTTCCTGTTGCTCAGTGCTGCTGCTGTTGTTAACTTTTCTTTCTTTCTTTCTTCTTTTTTTCTAACGGAGTTCTTGTTCATGTACTAGTTGTACTTCCTGTTGTTGCTGTTGATGTTGTTCTTAATTCTTGCTGTCTCTTTCAGTACTTCTTCGTCTTCTTTTTCTTTTTCTTTTTCTTCCTCCTCCTCTTCCTCACCTAGCCTCTCTTCACTTATATTCTTATTTATTCTCTGTCACCTTTACTTTTTATTCGCTTAAACCGAATTTCAATCTTTAAAAAACTAGCATAGCTTTGAGTATTAAGAGAGAATCCTTTTCGTATTCAAGCGGTGAGCGCCAAAAACTATTTTCTTGAAGAAAGGCTGTTGTACAAGGCTAAAATCTTGTTATTCAGAAAGTTTAGCTTGTTTGGAAGTGGAGATGACCGATGAAAGTGGAATAAAAGTGTTAACCCAAAGCAAAAATTGAATCGAAAATGAGGTTTAGACCTTCATTTGCTTATTTCCAATACATTTTCTATAAAAAAAAAGCCTGACAAAGCTACATTCTAACACAAATGCAACAAAACGTCTTTGTACAATTGAAAATACCGCTTTTAAGCGAGCATTTTATCATAGTAAATCAGTTTCTAACTGTTTAAAAAAGGTTTTGAGTGTTAACCCAAAACGAAAATTGAGATCAAAACTCATAGGAAAGTCTAGTTTTTGGTGCTTTTTGCCATTATTGCTCATTATTGAAAAAAATTCCCTCTTAATGTCATCACTATGATAATAACAACGACAACTGAGTTTAATCTGTCGACTGCACTGAATTTACTTCAGCCAAAATGATGGATTATAATATCATTATTAAGATAATGAGCAAGTCAGTACGAAAACCTAGTGAAGTCTTCTTTTATCATAATGTAATTCTTGTAGATTGATTATGAGCCGTTTAAGTTATTTTCTAACCCGGATGAGCAACACAGTATTTAGAGGCTTTTTAAGCTAATGGTCATATAATTTAAAAAAAGTTTAGGATTTTTTGTCTTGTCTGATTTGTTAAGAGCATTTAAATTTTGTCTGTCTTTTCGTTTCTTGTTCGATCACTTCGGCTGTCATTTTGAACCGCTTAATGGAACAGCCATCCTTTGAATCAATATGATTTCATTCCATCCATCCATCCATCCATCCATCCATCCATCCATCCATCCATCCATCCATCCATCCATCCATCCATCCATCCATTCGGCATCCATCCATTCGGCATCCATCCATTCATCCATCCATCCATTCGGCATCCATCCATCCATCCATCCATCCATCCATCCATCCATCCATCCATCCATCCATCCATTCATCCATCCATTCATCCATCCATCTACCCTTTTATAACTCCATAACTCAACCATTTAGAATATTCCATTTTTCTATTTTCCATTGCAAATCTCTTGCAGTTGACCTTCCTGTCTAACCTTAATATATTGAGAGATATAAAAGTCATTAATAAGTCATCCAAAAAGTGGAAAACACTCAACCGCCCGTCTTTGTGCTATGCCATTAGCGCTTGCTAGCTCAGTGCTAAATCTTCTCCGTTAAGTGCTCTCGTGACTATAAGTTATGCATTAATTTGTATCCCCGTTATGCTGTCTGTCTTCTGTTTTGTTACGAAAAAATTACGCACTATTCAGCCTTTTGACAGGTTTATGATCAATGTTCTGCACGATCTTCAGTGTTGCTGCTATATAACTCTTCTTTTGTTTTTTCTCTTGCAGATGACCCTCAGAGTCTTCCGCTGGGCAGATATCGATTGACAGCAGCTTTTATTAATTCAATTGGCGTGATTTCTAGTTATGAATTCACGAAGATTCGTCTAATCTACAGAACTTTTGAACAAGAATCTCAAGGCGTTGAGTTTTGAGACAACCACAATATCAAATCATCAGACGTTCAAATCTTGGGAAAATACGTTTTGGAGCTACTGCCCTAAATGTGAAATTGAAAACAAGGAGAAAGAATCCCAGTGGAAAGGTGATAAGCTTTTTGGTCGGCATAGCGCTGAAAACACAAAGATATTTAGTGATTTTCAATAACTGTAGGACAACTCTGAAGAAAACCGACCGAGACCAAAAAATTCAAGTTGGACTCCTCAACCTTTACGAAAGAAAACATCAATTTTGGGATCCTATTCAACATTAAATTCTTCCTTACAGTTTAAGGAACACAACTTCGTGCGCTTCAGTTTTTCTTCTCTCATCAATATCTCGCAACTAATGATCTGTTTTTAAATATTACGACGCCAAGAATATTGGCTCGAAGTTCAAATTTGTGTCGCTTTTGTTCCGTATCTAACGTTACTGTCTTTTATGACGACTAATTTGGAACGATAATCCTGTTGTCATAGAAACCGATTGACCAAGCTCAGAAGGCTATATCGACTGCTTGTGTAATAGGTACGTGCGTGAGAAGATGGAGAATATGGCTGAACTCGTCGTTATGACTATCATAATGATTTCAATTGCTTTGGCTGCCATTGGCGGGAACTTGTTAGTCATAGTTGCCGTGCTCTGGAACAAACGCATCCGCACAGTCCCGAATTTTCTCTTTATAAATCTAGCCGTGGCCGACTTCTTTCAAGGACTCGTCTCCATTCCCCTTAGACTCACGGAACAACTAAACCACAGCGATATCAAGCCTCTTGTTCCATGTTTAGTGGTAATACCGCTGACCATATTGTTCTACAGCGCGAGTAATATAAACTTGACGGTCATCAGCCTGGATCGTTTTGTGGCGTTGTACAAACCAATGCATTATAAGAACATTGTTACCCCTTGTAAAGTTATAACGACGGTGTTAATTTCTTGGATCATAGCACTGGTATTGGCGCTCCTCCCCATCATGGGGTGGGGACCTAAGAATGACATTGACTTGATTGACATCTGTCTATTTTCAACCACACTCACAAAGGAATATTTATTCATGTTATTCACGGTGATCAATTTCGTAGTACTTGTCATCCTCGGCATCACGAACATTTATATCTTAAGGACGGCGCGAAAACAAATCCGGCGGATACACGTGGTGACAAACGTTCGCGTGCTCGATCAGAACACAGACTCCATGTCGACTATGAACCAAACGGCCGAGACTACCGGCCCAACCGGGTCTAAGCGAAGCGGGATTTCTTCATTTGCTTCCTTTAGACGCAGAGCACATGCCAACGCGACTCGCTTTTCAGGCCGTCGTGAACGAAAAGCCACCAAAGTAGTGCTGATAATTGTGGGTTTGTTTATCATTCTGACCGTGCCTATTACTGTGATTGACATATTAGGCGTATTTGACGTCGATGTTGACGTTCCTCTACTGTTGATTAAGATTACTGCCTGCATGGCTTACTCCAACGCATGTTTGAACGTGTTTATTTACGCGGGGTACAACAAGGACATGAGGGATACACTTACAATGATGTACTTGAGACTCAAATGTTTTTTACGCAGACAATGACTGTCATTTATAGAAACAAATTACTTTAATTTCTACCTTGACCTTAACAGAATCGGGATGATGGAACGGTCCCGCAGGTTATAGAAACATTCTGCGCATGTTATGGAATCATCGCGTGGCCCAGGGAGAGATCTCTGGGGTAAACTCTTCCTGGTCACAATGATACTTATGATTTCTTTTTCCACTTTTCCATTTATTCATCGAATAACTGATACTTATGATTGGAATCATGGTCATTACAATCCCGCAACTTAAAAATGGACGCCGCATTTGTAACTGGATCATATCATGAGGTCCAAGGAAAGATCTCTGAGGCAAACCATTCCCTCATAACAATTGCTAATGTTGGTTATTCCATTGGCACAATCCCGCGAGTTATGAAAACATATCGCGCATGTCATGGAATCATTACGCGGTCCGAGGAAATATCTCTGGGGTAAACTCTTCCCTGGTCACAATTACTAGCGACCATTTTATAACAGTTATTATTCATTATGGCTAGACAATCCCGCAAAATACAAGGTCGACAATCCCGGGGGTTAATAAACAACCTCCCACCTCGTTTGTTAATCAAATTTATTTCATAATGAAGAATATACAGAATATAAATATTATCGAGTTAACTATTTCTTATTTAATGCAAAAATGTAATCTAATTGCTATTTAACAGTAAATAACGTTTTAATGTACAGACCAAGAGGAATACGAAAAATAGAAACTCGCTTAACATATCAAAAGTTAAAGCAAACAAACAAACAAACAAACAAACAAGCAAACAAACAAACGAAAAACGTTTAAAAAATGATCATTTTATTATGATTTGAATTATTCCTAAGAATTCGTCTAATCCATTTCAGGTACATTCTTATTTCTACGCATTCATTTAATCCATTCCATGGCTTATTTCTATAGTTTTATCCAATCCATTTGCGATTGTATAAAATCTTATATTCCTACACATTCATCTAATCCATTTCATGGCTTATTTCTAGTTTTATCCAATCCATTTGCGATTGTATAAAATCTTATATTCCTACACATTCATCTAATCCATTTCAGGTACACGTATTCATTCTTATTCCTACACATTCATCTAATCCATTTCAGTTATATTCTTATAACTCTTACACGTTCATCGAATTCATTTGAGGTACATTTTTATTTTGAATTTATGTATATTTCTTTGTGATCACAATATACATTTTTGGTTGCTAAACTCGATTACAAAAAATGCTTGTCTTGACAAACAATTACTTCGAAGCTCAATTTCGTCTTGGAAATTATCCAGCATGATGAGTATGACGTCACATATGATTAATTAACTAATTCTAATTGTTAAGACAAATTATTGATCATACAGCTAATGACGTTGAGTCTCAACAAGCAAGTGTAAAATTTAAGCAATTTTTGCTCATAAAGTCAAAAGGTTGACTCATACTGTAAAT